>NW_020863073.1:0-26548 GCF_003713205.1 Coffea eugenioides
TCGTGCCCATGGCATGGCCAACGCAAGGCAACGGCCGTCGTGCCCATGGCATGGCCAACGCAAGGCAACGGCCGTCGTGCGGCCTAAGGCCCACCGCCTAGCCATGAGGGGCACCGTCGTGCGTTTTTCTTGCCGTCGGTGTGGCATAGTGCCCATGCCTTGGCCAAGGCAAGGCAACGGCCGTCGTGCCCATGCCATGGCCAACGCAAGGCAACGGCCGTCGTGCGGCCTAAGGCCCACCGCCTAGCCATGAGGGGCACCGTCGTGCGTTTATCTTGCCGTCGGTTTGGCATCCTGCCCATGCCTTGGCCAAGGCAAGGCAACGGCCGTCGTGCGGCCTAAGGCCCACCGCCTAGCGTTTATCTTGCATCGGTTTGGCATCCCTGCCCATGCCTTGGCCAAGGCAAAGGCAACGGCCGTCGTGCCCATGCCATGGCCAACACAAGGCAACGGCCGTCGTGCGGCCTAATGCCCACCGCCTAGCCATGAGGGGCACCGTCGTGCGTTTTTCTTGCCGTCGGTGTGGCATCGTGCCCATGCCTTGGCCAAGGCAAGGCAACGGCCGTCGTGCCCATGCCATGGCCAACGCAAGGCAACGGCCGTCGTGCGGCCTAAGGCCCACCGCCTAGCAATGAGGGGCACCGTCGTGCGTTTTTCTTGCCGTCGGTGTGGCATCGTGCCCATGCCTTGGCCATGGCAAGGCAACGGCCGTCGTGCCCATGCCTTGGCCAAGGCAAGGCAACGGCCGTCGTGCGGCCTAAGGCCCACCGCCTAGCCGTCGGTGTGGTGACGGAGGCTTACCCGTTGCCTTGGGCACAAAACCCCACGGCAGTCATGCATTTTTCGTGCCGTCGGTGTGGCCGTCGCGCCCACGCCTTAACCAACGCAAGGCAACGGCCGTCGTGCCCACTAAGGCTTACCGCCTAGCCTTGAGGGGCACCGTCGTGCGTTTTGGACGCCATCCGTGTAGCATCGTGCCCATGCCACGGCCAACGCAAGGCAACGGCCGTCGTGCCCATGCCACGGCCAACGCAAGGCAACGGCCGTCGTGCGGGCTAAGACTCACCGCCTAGCCTTGAGGGGCACCGTCGTGGGTTTTGGACGCCATCCGTGTAGCATCGTGCCCATGCCATGGCCAACGCAAGGCAACGGCTGTCGTGCGGCCGTTGGGCCCCCGCCTAGCCATGAGGGGCACCGTCGTGCGTTTTTCAAGCCGTCGGTGTGGCATCGTGCCCTTGCCTTGCCCAATGCAAGGCAACGGCCGTCGTGCCCATGCCATGGCCAACGCAAGGCAACGGCCGTCGTGCGGCCTTGGCCCACCGCCTAGCCATGAGGGGCACCGTCGTGCGTTTTTCTTGCCGTCGGTGTGGCATCGTGCCCATGCCTTGGCCAAGGCAAGGCAACGGCCGTCGTGCCCATGCCATGGCCAACGCAAGGCAACGGCCGTCGTGCGGCCTAAGGCCCACCGCCTAGCCATGAGGGGCACCGTCGTGCGTTTATCTTGCCGTCGGTTTGGCATCCTGCCCATGCCTTGGCCAAGGCAAGGCAACGGCCGTCGTGCCCATGCCATGGCCAACGCAAGGCAACGGCCGTCGTGCGGCCTAAGGCCCACCGCCTAGCCATGAGGGGCACCGTCGTGCGTTTTTCTTGCCGTCGGTGTGGCATCGTGCCCATGCCTTGGCCAAGGCAAGGCAACGGCCGTCGGCCCATGCCATGGCCAACGCAAGGCAACGGCCGTCGTGCGGCCTAAGGCCCACCGCCTAGCCATGAGGGGCACCGTCGTGCGTTTTTCTTGCCGTCGGTGTGGCATCGTGCCCATGCCTTGGCCAAGGCAAGGCAACGGCCGTCGTACCCATGGCATGGCCAACGCAAGGCAACAGCCGTCGTGCGGCCTAAGGCCCACCGCCTAGCCATGAGGGGCACCGTCGTGCGTTTTTCTTGCCGTCGGTGTGGCATCGTGCCCATGCCTTGGCCAATGCAAGGCAACGGCCGTCGTGCCCATGCCATGGCCAACGCATGGCAACGGCCGTCATGCGGCCGTTGGGCCACCGCCTAGCCATGAGGGGCACCGTCGTGCGTTTTTCATGCCGTCGGTGTGGCGTCGTGCCCATGCCACGGCCAACGCAAGTCAACGGCCGTCGTGCGGGCTAAGGCTCACCGCCTAGCCTTGAGGGGCACCGTCGTGCGTTTTGGACGCCATCCGTGTAGCATCGTGCCCATGCCACGGCCAACGCAAGGCAACTGCCGTCGTGCGGGCTAAGGCTCACCGCCTAGCCTTGAGGGGCACCGTCGTACGTTTTGGCCGCCATCCGTGTAGCATCGTGCCCATGCCTTGGCCAACGCAAGGCAACGGCCGTCGTGCGGCCTAAGGCTCACCGCCTAGCCTTGTTTTCTCTTGTTTTTATCTTTTTAAGCATACATGTTGAGTCACGTTAATATCCACACCGATATGTTTTCAAAATTCATAAATTGCTTCTTTTTTAATTAAACTATATTTTTTGAATTTTTTTATTTTTTATTTTTTTGAATTTTTTTGAATTTTATTTTTTTTTCAATTCAATCAATCAATCTTGGAGGTAAATGGGCGAGAAAATACATTTTATTCCTTTGATACTCTTTTATCTTAGTTCAAAATCATCATACATGGAGTTTGACCATCAAATCTCGGTCTCTTATCCACCATAGCCAGTACTAATAATTACCTCTATTCTTTCCACGCTTTCAAGTATAATGATAATTCAAATTCAGCCAATCTTCTCCTACTAAGCTCTCATCCCATACTTTCCTTCAATATAACATCACCTAATTCCTCAAATTTTTTTTTTCTACAAGTCCCAAGTAAGAAATTCTCAAATACTCAATTTCTCAGTCAGGCATCCTAAACTGTAAGCCTAGGATACATTACAGAGATCTGAGGCCTAAGCTCTGATACCAACTGTGACTGCCCCACCACACCCTAAGGCGAACCAAAGGGTTCGGCGGACCGCCTGCCCAGCTCTCGCCAGGACTACGGAGTCGATTCACACAAACCCTATATAGTACGCGCGAGAACTCAACGAAAACGAACAATTGGAGACCACCAAGGGTTAAACAGAGCTTACCAAATCATACGGAAGTACGGGACGTCGATTAAACACTTATACACATATTTACATCGGAGTCTTGAACAACTGAACCAAAATACAAGCCAGAGTATTCACGCTACACAAAATACAATTAGGGTTTCAGTTATAGAGGAGCATAAACAAGAGAAGTCCTACAACTAGCTCAACTCCTTTCTTCCAAAAATCTTGGTTTCAAAACATGGAACCCTGTAAGGAAAACAAAAATAACGGGAAGGGGGTGAGCTTACGCTCAATGAGGTACCACAATAATAGCAAGTAAGAAACGTGGAACTTCATATTCAATTAGTCACATATGTGAATCAAATAAAGAAATGAACAAACACCATAGACAGAAAGGATACGGGTGGCTCTCAGGAGCCAATTTTCCATTTGCTTCATCGAAGCTTGATCGAAATAATAGTTGACACTCCGTCAATGCTAAAAGAGTAATCAATACCGTAGACTCCACTTTCTCCGATTCCATCCACCTCACATACCCCTACCGGGCCCGAACTCCAATAAGTTCAGAAATGGTAATACTCGAGTATACCGAAATCAAGGGTCTCAATACCCAAAGATCCCAAAACAGACTACCGTGGTTCGTTATCTAATCGACCAGGCCCTTGCCGGCCCGACTCGAGTAACTAGCCACAGGTGCTGAGCTCAGAGGTCACAGAAAGGTCGTTGGATACCAGCCTCCAAACGACGTCCGAACAGATACAGATACAGATAACTGATTCAAATTTTGCACAGTAAATTGGCATATGAACAGACAAGAGAACGAGTGTGATAAAGTACACCCTCATCTCAACAGAATAAACAGATAGTACATTCGGTCATATCACAGATTGCATATACAGACCCCAAGTTAATCAACAAATAAGGGGAGTGGTACACTCACCAGTTCAAGTAAAACAATTTCAAACGTTCCCCCCCGAAGTACTTCCAGGATCACCAGCACGTCCTAAAATAATCAAAGTAAACAATTATGGTTCCTATGGGAATGACATTCACAATTAAAACTCAACTATGAATCGTATGCCTAACCAAACAAACTACGAATGCAAGGGTACAAAGCGTGATTTTGGAAACAAAAAGTAACGAGAGGACCTAGGGTTTGAACGACCCAAAAGCCCTTCATTTCTTTCAAAAGGTAACTCAAACCTAAAGAGATTAAACGGCCTAGAAAATTGGACAGCAATTCCCCAAAATTTGCTTATTTTTCCAGCCATCATGGCTTCATTTCTCCTCAAATCAGCCCCAATGTCACACATGTGAGAACCCGTAAAACCCTCATTATTTTCCTAGGGTTTATTTCCCCTTAATGGCATGTTTTCTGCATTTTCTGGCTTCGAAATATTTTCTTAGTGGATTTTATGAGCAATTATAGTTTTAAGATGATTTTTCTAGCATTGGAGAATTTTAGAAAATTAAGAGTGAATAGTGGACGTGGGACCCACTAGTGCGAAAAGTTCGGAAAAATTCGGCCAATAAGGTTAAGTTTCGGATACTGTGAGAAATTTATCGGGTGTTGAGTGATTGATGTGAGAGAGAAAAGAAAGATAGGAAGGCATTTAATGAGATGCCACATGTCACTTTTTCATTGGTTATGACTTAAGAAACACTATTCACCTTTTGACAAATTTTTGACTTTTGACCCAACTAGTAAATATCTTCAAAAATTCACTAAAATTCCCTCATTTTCTCTCCACCATAGCCGGCCCTCTCAAGCTCCAAGGAAGACAAAACTCTTCAACATTCAAGCTTCTAACAAGTCCAAATCCACCAAATCAAGTGCTTAAGTTAGTTCTACTCCATAAAAACTTTGCTCCTTGTGTTAGTAAGTGTGTTGGTGAACTTTGTTTGAAGGATTAAGGTGTTCAACATCCTCCTCTCTCTTGTTTCTTGGTAAGTGAAGCTTGAAACACCCTACTACACCTAATGATGCTTATGTTGTGCTTACTAGTGATAAGAGTGCTGAAATTTCTGGTTTTTATCTTGGTTGGAATTGATTTGGTGAAGTTTTCCATTTTATGATGATTTTTCTGGTTTAATTGGATTATGATGGTGTGGTTGTTTGTGATGATTGGCAATGGACTATAATGGCTCTAGTGGATGTGAAATGTGGTTCAATGCAATCAATTTGGGATTTGGTGTGAAATTGAAAAGTTAGGGTTCTTAATTCCCCAATTCTGTCCGGTTTTTGATCATAGGGTTAGAGGCCGAATTAGACTTTTCTCAAAACATGAAAGTTGTAGGTATTGATGTGTTTGAGGTGCCTGTAAAATTTCAGGGCATTTGGGTTAATGTAGAATGAGTTATGACGAAATTACTGTAGCTGTTCTGCTGTGGACAGAATGCGAAAACTGCGATAGTAATTGGCCATTTTGACTGGAATTGGTTGGGATTTTGGAGTTGGTGTCTTCTGATGAAATGTAGCTGAATGTCTTAGCTAACTTATGTCTTTGGAATTTCGGCAATTGGACTTGTATAGACTGAGATATACTGATTACAGTGTTTGGTGATTTGCAAACCTGTTTTGGTATTTCTGGTTTAGTATTTTGCAATTTTGACCTAGTTAAGCTAGGAACTGGATTGAGTGCCCTTCTACATTGTTGTAGCCCTGTTTCATAGCTTCGAAATGGTGGGTCTTACACCCCCAACCGATAACCGTAGGGAATTTGACGCCATTACCGCATTATAAGATCAAACACGGTTTTTCTATCGAGGCTTAAGTTAAGGCCATATCTTAATTTCTGGTTTGCTATCATGCCTACTTATGCATGTGAAACCCTATTGGGGTTGTGTTTAGCATTGTTTGGTGACTCGTTCTCGAGTCTCATTGTATGTGTTCCATGTTCTAGGGCTTGAAGGTAGTGCTCGACGGCTTGGTGATCGTGGTACATGAAATACCACTTACTTGCTTGGTGAGTATACTACTCACTTGATGGATTACTATGTGGCTTGTTAAATGTTATGTGATGCCTTAATGGCTTACTTGGATATTGAAATTGATCAAGGTGAGGGTGTACTTGACCGCCCTCACCTCTTTTGATATTGTCACTGATTGGTTACCGCTTTATTGCATTACTGAACTTGATATATTGGTTGGCGAATTCCATTTCATGGAAACTGAATTGATGTCGTTTGGATGATGTCCAACGGCCATACTGCATTACTGAGCTCAACCCCGTTTGGTAGTCAATTGGATCGAGCCGGCGAGGGCTTGGTCGTGACGATTGAATTGCCACGGGGACTGTACTGGGGAACCTTGTGGTAATGAGACCCTTGGTTCCGGTAAACTCGAGTCTTACCAAAAGCTACTGAAATGGAGTGCGGGCCCGGTTGGGGTATGTTGGTGGAAGGAATGGAAGTAAAGAGTTGTCTACGGTTTGGTTTTATAACATTGACGGAGAGTCAATGAGGTTGGTTCAAGATTTCAAGCGTGGAAACGGGCTCTTGAGAGCCGACCGTATCCTTTTACCGTTTTGCTTCATTGCTTATTTGAGCCCTTTAAATGAAGGTTCATTCTTATATGACTTTGATTGCTTATTGGGTGGTATACCACTGGGCTTTGGCTCATTCCGTGTTATTTGTTTTCCTTACAGGAATATACTTGCTTTTGAAAATGGACTGGATAGTCAATTGCCATACTGAGCTTGTAAATGTCTTTTGTATCGCTCTTGAAGTGAAACCCTAATGTATAACGGGTTCATTTCCTTTTGTTAGGCAAATCGAATGTGTACTTCTTAATGAATGGTTTTGGCATGCTATTATGGTTGTAAATGTTGATTTCCATTGTATATATATGTTTATATGTTAAATTGATGTTTGGATGAACTTCGGAGCGATTCGGCTTTCAAACGGCAAAAGAAAATTTTGAACGAAAAGGCTCTGGACTGAATCCGGATTCTAACGTGTCCTGCACTATTCATCTTCGGCGCAAAGTTTCATTTTTTTTTTATTTTTATGATTTTGACTTGTTTGCGTGAAATGGTATGTTCCGGAACGTTATAGAACGACGTAAACTGTACCGTAGTCCTGGCGAGAGCTGGGCAGGCAGTCCGCTAACCCCTTTGGTTCGCCTTAGGGGAAGGTGGGGCTGTCACAGGTGGTATCAGAGCCTAGGTTTGAATTAGCCTGGGTGTTATCGGATTGTTTGACTTGCGGATTGTTGCTTTTGGCCTTTAAGTTTATATTGATTATTGATGATTACATGTTCTTGTGATGTAGGATGGCCGAACAGGGTGACCCTAGTGCTAGTCCTTCGGGGGCTAGACCTCGTAGAGTACTCCCCGTGATTCCCTATCAGATACGGCCGGGAGGGGCCGTCATTCGTTGGAGCCCTTCTAACCGTCTACGACGGTGCCCGTGTAAGGAGAGGTATGCCTACCCGAACACCCTCGTGTTTGCGCTAGATAAAGAGCGCAAGGGGTTGGCGCGAGAGAATGCTCGACTGGAGGTCGATGCTATCCAGGATAGGGCGACCAAGGATAAGCAAGCGGCGCGTATAAAAGAGTTAGAATACGACGTGCTTGAGGCTGAGGATCGAGTGGATGACCTTTGCGCTCAATTAAAGGAGGCACGAGAGCGAGAGCTTAAGCGAGCTCGCAAGGTTAGGGGTCGCGCTGAGGCGATTCTTAATTTGTGTGACGATGGCCTGGAAGAGTGTAGTGACGAGGCATCGTGTGCGGAGGCCGACCCTGGGGAGGAGTCTACCCCATCGCCTGGGTCCCAGACCCCAGCGACTGACTAGGCCCTGACTTATAGGGCACCTTGTGGATAGTGGTGGTTTTTGGTTGTACATAGGGATACGGATAGAGCCTTAGCTAACCGTTTTGGATGTAGAGTTAGCTCCGTGTAAATTTCTTTTGATAGGCCTATCCTCAGGTGGATCTTTTGTGTACGTACGTGCTTTGGCCGTACTTGACTGACTGCTTGTATAACTGTTTGGCTTGTATATATGTGTGTTTGTGCTCCTGTTTGCGACGTATAACTGTGTGTTGCTGTGAAAGTTTATGTGTGACTTACTTGCTTTCTTACTGCTTTGGTTTAGTACTTTTGCCTAGACCGAGTGAACTCATGGAAGGTACACGAAGTGGTCGGGGACGTGGGCGCGGTATTAGACAACCCACACCGGTTAGGGAAACTGGGGAAGCTTCTACTGGCCCAATTCCTGAACCTCAAATAGACCCCAATGCTCAAATAGCTGCTGCTATGCAGCAAATGACAAACCTACTCGCACAAGTAGTGCAACAACAGGGCCAGAACCCAAACCCTAACCCTGGAAACCCCGGAAACCCTGGCCATCATAATGAGAGCGATGATAGAGCTCTAGAACGTTTTCAAAAGTTTTCCCCGCCAAAGTTTATTGGGGGACCCGACCCTGACGTCGCCGAGAAGTGGCTTGAGAAAATGGTTGATATCTTCGCGGCCCTACACTACCCAGAGGAACGGCAGGTGACATTCGCCGTGTTTCAACTCGAGGGAGCTGCCCGTTCCTGGTGGAACGTCATTAGGCAGAAATGGGAGCGGGAACAGACACAGAGGACTTGGGTGAACTTCATCCGCGAATTTAATGCTAAGTTTTTCCCTCCTCTAGTCCAGGAGAGGAAGGAGGACGAGTTTATCCGGCTCCGGCAAGGGGCTCAGACGGTGGCGGAGTACGAGAGCCAGTTTACCCGCCTGTCCAAATTCGCGCCTGAATTAATTATGACTGAGCAACGACGCGTGAGGCGCTTCATTCAGGGTTTGAACGTTGAGATCCAGAAAGACCTCGCGGCGGCTCAAATCACTACTTTTAGCGAGGCAATGGAAAAAGCCCAGCGAGTGGAGAGTGTACGGCTTCAGGTCCGAAACTTCCAGGCTAAGAAGCGTGGTTTTCCTGGGAGTACATCCGGACAAGGTGAGAAGAGCACTCCCTCCAAGTTTGGACGAGGAACTGGGGGTGGACGACAATCTGGAACAGGCAGAGGGACTCCGTTCAGGGGCGGCCAAGCTGGGCGAGGACAAAGGGGAAACACCCAGAGTGGCTCGGCTTCGGCACCTCGTGGTCCCTGTGGGCACTGTGGAAAGACAAACCACACCGAGGACAATTGCTGGAGGAAACTGGGGAAATGTCTGCGGTGTGGAAGTGCGGACCATCAGCTGGCTACATGTCCGGTCCTGAAACAAGACGGAAAGGGGAGTCAGCTACCGCCGAGGACTAATACTGGACCAGTCAAGGGAGACGGATCTAAGCCTAAAGTTCCAGCTAGGGTATATTCCTTAGAGCCTCATCAGGTCCCAGATTCTTCCGAGGTGGTGGAAGGTACGATCCCTATTTTCCACCGCTTTGCCAAAGTTTTAATTGATCCTGGTGCCACTCATTCGTTTGTTAACCCTGATTTCATGTGTGGCATCGATATAAAACCTGCTAGTTTACCTTATGACCTAGAAGTTAGTACACCTACGGGGAATCAACGGTTGGTGACTAGTATGGTTTATAAGGATTGCGATGTATGGGTAGGAGAGAGGAGATTTTTAGGCGACCTGATTTGCTTGTCTATTAAGGGGTACGATGTGATTTTGGGTATGGACTGGCTAGCCAAATATAACACCCAACTGGATTGTAAAACGAAGATAGTGGAATTTCGCATTCCTGGTGAGGCAACCTTAAGGTTGGATATAAGGGGTAGGTTAGCCTCATCTGCTCTTCTTTCGGGCATTCGAGCTAGGAAACTGATAAGTAGAGGGGCGCAAGGTTTTTTGGCCTTTTTAATTAATACCCCTACGGATAAGTTAAAGGTAGAAGATGTAGCCATAGTGAGGGACTTTCCGGATGTTTTCCCTGATGAGTTAGTAGCCTTACCTCCGGAAAGAGAGATAGAATTCCGAATAGATCTTTTACCTGGAACCGCACCTATCTCGAAAACCCCTTACCGAATGGCGCCTGCAGAACTTAAGGAGCTTAAGTTGCAACTGCAAGACCTTTTGGAGTGGGGATTCATTCACGAGAGTGAGTCTCCTTGGGGAGCTCCGGTGTTATTTGTGAAGAAGAAGGACGGCACGTTGAGGATGTGTATTGACTATAGGGGGCTGAACAACGTTACGATCAAGAATAAGTATCCACTGCCCCACATCGACGAGTTGTTTGACCAGCTGCAAGGAGCAGTGGTCTTCTCAAAGTTAGACCTTCGACAGGGATACTATCAGTTGTTGATTAGGAAGGAGGACATTCCGAAAACTGCTTTCAACTCGAGATACGGGCATTACGAGTTTGCCGTTATGCCCTTTGGACTGACTAATGCTCCCGCCGCCTTCATGGACCTAATGCATAGGGTTTTCAAACCCTATCTAGACCGATTTGTTGTTGTGTTTATCGATGACATTTTGGTCTACTCTAAGACACGTGAGGAGCATGAGAAGCATTTGAGAATGGTATTGCAGACATTGAGGGAACATCAGCTGTATGCCAAGTTTAGTAAATGCGAGTTCTGGTTGGAGAGAGTAGCGTTTCTAGGGCACGTGATCTCCCGCGAAGGTATTTCGGTGGACCCGGCGAAGGAGGAGGCCGTGACGAATTGGAAGAGGCCAGAAACCCCCACGGAAATTCGTAGCTTTCTAGGGCTAGCTGGGTACTACCGACGGTTTATTAAAGATTTTTCCAAACTGGCAGGACCTTTAACTGATTTGACAAAGAAGCATGGCCAGTTTATCTGGAACGGCCGATACGAAACAAGTTTTCAGGAATTAAAGAAAAGACTGACCATGGCTCCAGTACTGGTCTTGCCAAATGGAGTGGACGGATTTGTAGTATATGCGGATGCGTCGCGAGAAGGACTGGGGTGCGTTTTGATGCAGAATCGGAATGTGATTGCTTTCGCCTCTAGAAAATTGAAGCTTCACGAGCAGAACTACCCGACTCATGATCTGGAACTAGCTGCAGTGGTGTTTGCTCTGAAAAAGTGGAGGCACTACCTGTATGGGGTGACCTTTGAAGTGTTTTCGGATCACAAGAGTCTTAGGTACCTCTTCTCCCAGAAGGAACTGAATATGAGACAACGGCGATGGATGGAATTCTTGGAAGATTACGACTGTACGATCAATTACCATCCGGGAAAGGCAAATGTGGTAGCAGATGCCTTAAGTCGTAAGGTGCAAATAGCAGGGCTAATGATTAAGGAGTGGGGTTTGCTAGAATCCGTGTGCGAGTGGAAACCCTGTCTAGGGAGCCATAAGGTGATATTTGGCAATGTTAGGGTTACCTCCACTCTACTGGAACATATTAAAGAGGCACAAAAAGAAGATTTGATGGTACAGAAATGGAGAGAGAAGGTGGAAAGAGGAGAAACAACGGACTTCAATTTGAGTCCTGAGGGTATTTTGAAGTATCGGAACCGAATAGTGGTACCGAAAGTGGAGTCGATGAAAATGGAAATTCTGGAGGAAGCTCATCGGTCCAAGTACACAATCCATCCGGGTAGCAGCAAGATGTATCAAGACCTGAAAGGAACCTATTGGTAAGACAATATGAAGAAGGAAATCGCGCAATATGTACAAAAATGTCTCATTTGCCAGCAAGTGAAGGCAGAGCATCAAAAACCATCGGGTCTGTTACAACCCTTGGAGATACCCGAGTGGAAGTGGGAAAACATCACCATGGACTTCGTTTCAGGTTTACCGAGGACGCAAAGAGGACACGATGCCGTTTGGGTGATCGTTGATCGATTAACCAAGTCGGCCCATTTCTTGCCGGTGAACATGAAGTATTCAATGGACAAGTTGGCTCGACTGTACATGGATGAGATAGTAAGATTACACGGTGTTCCTGTGAGCATCGTCTCTGATCGGGATCCACGGTTTGTATCTCGATTTTGGCAGAAGTTTCAAGAAACCCTGGGGACTAAACTTAATTTGAGCACGACCTACCACCCTCAGACGGATGGCCAGTCAGAACGGACAATTCAGACGCTCGAGGACATGCTACGAACGTGCATTCTGGACTTTGGAGGCAATTGGGGTCAGCACATGACCTTAGTCGAATTTGCATATAACAATAGCTTTCATTCGTCGATTCAAATGGCTCCGTACGAAGCTCTCTACGGACGCAAGTGCCGGTCGCCGATTTACTGGGATGAAGTTGGCGAAAAGAAAGCACTGGACCCGACAACTATTCCGTGGATGGAAGAGGCTCACGAGAAGGTTAAGTTGATACGGCAACGAATCCAAACTGCCCAAAGTCGCCAAAAGAGCTACGCGGATAATCGAAGAAAAGACTTGGAGTTTGAAGTTGGGGACTATGTATTTCTCAAGATCACACCCTTACGAAGTCTTACAACGGGTAAAGGAAAGAAGCTTCAACCACGGTACGTCGGACCCTATAAGATTCTTCAGAGGGTTGGAGTGGTCGCGTATCGACTGGAACTGCCATCCAGTCTATCTCGAATCCACGACGTATTTCACGTCTCAATGCTAAAGAAGTACCATCCTGACCCATCCCATGTATTGCAACCGGAGGATATCGAAGTAGATGAATCACTGGCCTATGAAGAGAAACCGGTTCAAGTACTCGATCGAAAAGTCAAAGAGCTCCGAAACAAACGGATTCCACTAGTGAAGGTGCTATGGAAAAACCACGGAGTTGAGGAAGCCACCTGGGAGATGGAAGAGGAAATGCGAAAGAAATACCCAAACCTTTTCGGGAAGTAAGGTGAGAAATTTCGAGGACGAAATTCTTTTAAGGGGGGGAGAGTGTGAGAACCCGTAAAACCCTCATTATTTTCCTAGGGTTTATTTCCCCTTAATGGCATGTTTTCTGCATTTTCTGGCTTCGAAATATTTTCTTAGTGGATTTTATGAGCAATTATAGTTTTAAGATGATTTTTCTAGCATTGGAGAATTTTAGAAAATTAAGAGTGAATAGTGGACGTGGGACCCACTAGTGCGAAAAGTTCGGAAAAATTCGGCCAATAAGGTTAAGTTTCGGATACTGTGAGAAATTTATCGGGTGTTGAGTGACTGATGTGAGAGAGAAAAGAAAGATAGGAAGGCATTTAATGAGATGCCACATGTCACTTTTTCATTGGTTATGACTTAAGAAACACTATTCACCTTTTGACAAATTTTTGACTTTTGACCCAACTAGTAAATATCTTCAAAAATTCACTAAAATTCCCTCATTTTCTCTCCACCATAGCCGGCCCTCTCAAGCTCCAAGGAAGACAAAACTCTTCAACATTCAAGCTTCTAACAAGTCCAAATCCACCAAATCAAGTGCTTAAGTTAGTTCTACTCCATAAAAACTTTGCTCCTTGTGTTAGTAAGTGTGTTGGTGAACTTTGTTTGAAGGATTAAGGTGTTCAACATCCTCCTCTCTCTTGTTTCTTGGTAAGTGAAGCTTGAAACACCCTACTACACCTAATGATGCTTATGTTGTGCTTACTAGTGATAAGAGTGCTGAAATTTCTGGTTTTTATCTTGGTTGGAATTGATTTGGTGAAGTTTTCCATTTTATGATGATTTTTCTGGTTTAATTGGATTATGATGGTGTGGTTGTTTGTGATGATTGGCAATGGACTATAATGGCTCTAGTGGATGTGAAATGTGGTTCAATGCAATCAATTTGGGATTTGGTGTGAAATTGAAAAGTTAGGGTTCTTAATTCCCCAATTCTGTCCGGTTTTTGATCATAGGGTTAGAGGCCGAATTAGACTTTGCTCAAAACATGAAAGTTGTAGGTATTGATGTGTTTGAGGTGCCTGTAAAATTTCAGGGCATTTGGGTTAATGTAGAATGAGTTATGACGAAATTACTGTAGCTGTTCTGCTGTGGACAGAATGCGAAAACTGCGATAGTAATTGGCCATTTTGACTGGAATTGGTTGGGATTTTGGAGTTGGTGTCTTCTGATGAAATGTAGCTGAATGTCTTAGCTAATTTATGTCTTTGGAATTTCGGCAATTGGACTTGTATAGACTGAGATATACTGATTACAGTGTTTGGTGATTTGCAAACCTGTTTTGGTATTTCTGGTTTAGTATTTTGCAATTTTGACCTAGTTAAGCTAGGAACTGGATTGAGTGCCCTTCTACATTGTTGTAGCCCTGTTTCATAGCTTCTAAATGGTGGGTCTTACACCCCCAACCGATAACCGTAGGGAATTTGACGCCATTACCGCATTATAAGATCAAACACGGTTTTTCTATCGAGGCTTAAGTTAAGGCCATATCTTAATTTCTGGTTTGCTATCATGCCTACTTATGCATGTGAAACCCTATTGGGGTTGTGTTTAGCATTGTTTGGTGACTCGTTCTCGAGTCTCATTGTATGTGTTCCATGTTCTAGGGCTTGAAGGTAGTGCTCGACGGCTTGGTGATCGTGGTACATGAAATACCACTTACTTGCTTGGTGAGTATACTACTCACTTGATGGATTACTATGTGGCTTGTTAAATGTTATGTGATGCCTTAATGGCTTACTTGGATATTGAAATTGATCAAGGTGAGGGTGTACTTGACCGCCCTCACCTCTTTTGATATTGTCACTGATTGGTTACCGCTTTATTGCATTACTGAACTTGATATATTGGTTGGCGAATTCCATTTCATGGAAACTGAATTGATGTCGTTTGGATGATGTCCAACGGCCATACTGCATTACTGAGCTCAACCCCGTTTGGTAGTCAATTGGATCGAGCCGGCGAGGGCTTGGTCGTGACGATTGAATTGCCACGGGGACTGTACTGGGGAACCTTGTGGTAATGAGACCCTTGGTTCCGGTAAACTCGAGTCTTACCAAAAGCTACTGAAATGGAGTGCGGGCCCGGTTGGGGTATGTTGGTGGAAGGAATGGAAGTAAAGAGTTGTCTACGGTTTGGTTTTATAACATTGACGGAGAGTCAATGAGGTTGGTTCAAGATTTCAAGCGTGGAAACGGGCTCTTGAGAGCCGACCGTATCCTTTTACCGTTTTGCTTCATTGCTTATTTGAGCCCTTTAAATGAAGGTTCATTCTTATATGACTTTGATTGCTTATTGGGTGGTATACCACTGGGCTTTGGCTCATTCCGTGTTATTTGTTTTCCTTACAGGAATATACTTGCTTTTGAAAATGGACTGGATAGTCAATTGCCATACTGAGCTTGTAAATGTCTTTTGTATCGCTCTTGAAGTGAAACCCTAATGTATAACGGGTTCATTTCCTTTTGTTAGGCAAATCGAATGTGTACTTCTTAATGAATGGTTTTGGCATGCTATTATGGTTGTAAATGTTGATTTCCATTGTATATATATGTTTATATGTTAAATTGATGTTTGGATGAACTTCGGAGCGATTCGGCTTTCAAACGGCAAAAGAAAATTTTGAACGAAAAGGCTCTGGACTGAATCCGGATTCTAACGTGTCCTGCACTATTCATCTTCGGCGCAAAGTTTCATTTTTTTTTTATTTTTATGATTTTGACTTGTTTGCGTGAAATGGTATGTTCCGGAACGTTATAGAACGACGTAAACTGTACCGTAGTCCTGGCGAGAGCTGGGCAGGCAGTCCGCTAACCCCTTTGGTTCGCCTTAGGGGAAGGTGGGGCTGTCACAGGTGGTATCAGAGCCTAGGTTTGAATTAGCCTGGGTGTTATCGGATTGTTTGACTTGCGGATTGTTGCTTTTGGCCTTTAAGTTTATATTGATTATTGATGATTACATGTTCTTGTTGATGTAGGATGGCCGAACAGGGTGACCCTAGTGCTAGTCCTTCGGGGGCTAGACCTCGTAGAGTACTCCCCGTGATTCCCTATCAGATACGGCCGGGAGGGGCCGTCATTCGTTGGAGCCCTTCTAACCGTCTACGACGGTGCCCGTGTAAGGAGAGGTATGCCTACCCGAACACCCTCGTGTTTGCGCTAGATAAAGAGCGCAAGGGGTTGGCGCGAGAGAATGCTCGACTGGAGGTCGATGCTATCCAGGATAGGGCGACCAAGGATAAGCAAGCGGCGCGTATAAAAGAGTTAGAATACGACGTGCTTGAGGCTGAGGATCGAGTGGATGACCTTTGCGCTCAATTAAAGGAGGCACGAGAGCGAGAGCTTAAGCGAGCTCGCAAGGTTAGGGGTCGCGCTGAGGCGATTCTTAATTTGTGTGACGATGGCCTGGAAGAGTGTAGTGACGAGGCATCGTGTGCGGAGGCCGACCCTGGGGAGGAGTCTACCCCATCGCCTGGGTCCCAGACCCCAGCGACTGACTAGGCCCTGACTTATAGGGCACCTTGTGGATAGTGGTGGTTTTTGGATGTACATAGGGATACGGATAGAGCCTTAGCTAACCGTTTTGGATGTAGAGTTAGCTCCGTGTAAATTTCTTTTGATAGGCCTATCCTCAGGTGGATCTTTTGTGTACGTACGTGCTTTGGCCGTACTTGACTGACTGCTTGTATAACTGTTTGGCTTGTATATATGTGTGTTTGTGCTCCTGTTTGCGACGTATAACTGTGTGTTGCTGTGAAAGTTTATGTGTGACTTACTTGCTTTCTTACTGCTTTGGTTTAGTACTTTTGCCTAGACCGAGTGAACTCATGGAAGGTACACGAAGTGGTCGGGGACGTGGGCGCGGTATTAGACAACCCACACCGGTTAGGGAAACTGGGGAAGCTTCTACTGGCCCAATTCCTGAACCTCAAATAGACCCCAATGCTCAAATAGCTGCTGCTATGCAGCAAATGACAAACCTACTCGCACAAGTAGTGCAACAACAGGGCCAGAACCCAAACCCTAACCCTGGAAACCCCGGAAACCCTGGCCATCATAATGAGAGCGATGATAGAGCTCTAGAACGTTTTCAAAAGTTTTCCCCGCCAAAGTTTATTGGGGGACCCGACCCTGACGTCGCCGAGAAGTGGCTTGAGAAAATGGTTGATATCTTCGCGGCCCTACACTACCCAGAGGAACGGCAGGTGACATTCGCCGTGTTTCAACTCGAGGGAGCTGCCCGTTCCTGGTGGAACGTCATTAGGCAGAAATGGGAGCGGGAACAGACACAGAGGACTTGGGTGAACTTCATCCGCGAATTTAATGCTAAGTTTTTCCCTCCTCTAGTCCAGGAGAGGAAGGAGGACGAGTTTATCCGGCTCCGGCAAGGGGCTCAGACGGTGGCGGAGTACGAGAGCCAGTTTACCCGCCTGTCCAAATTCGCGCCTGAATTAATTATGACTGAGCAACGACGCGTGAGGCGCTTCATTCAGGGTTTGAACGTTGAGATCCAGAAAGACCTCGCGGCGGCTCAAATCACTACTTTTAGCGAGGCAATGGAAAAAGCCCAGCGAGTGGAGAGTGTACGGCTTCAGGTCCGAAACTTCCAGGCTAAGAAGCGTGGTTTTCCTGGGAGTACATCCGGACAAGGTGAGAAGAGCACTCCCTCCAAGTTTGGACGAGGAACTGGGGGTGGACGACAATCTGGAACAGGCAGAGGGACTCCGTTCAGGGGCGGCCAAGCTGGGCGAGGACAAAGGGGAAACACCCAGAGTGGCTCGGCTTCGGCACCTCGTGGTCCCTGTGGGCACTGTGGAAAGACAAACCACACCGAGGACAATTGCTGGAGGAAACTGGGGAAATGTCTGCGGTGTGGAAGTGCGGACCATCAGCTGGCTACATGTCCGGTCCTGAAACAAGACGGAAAGGGGAGTCAGCTACCGCCGAGGACTAATACTGGACCAGTCAAGGGAGACGGATCTAAGCCTAAAGTTCCAGCTAGGGTATATTCCTTAGAGCCTCATCAGGTCCCAGATTCTTCCGAGGTGGTGGAAGGTACGATCCCTATTTTCCACCGCTTTGCCAAAGTTTTAATTGATCCTGGTGCCACTCATTCGTTTGTTAACCCTGATTTCATGTGTGGCATCGATATAAAACCTGCTAGTTTACCTTATGACCTAGAAGTTAGTACACCTACGGGGAATCAACGGTTGGTGACTAGTATGGTTTATAAGGATTGCGATGTATGGGTAGGAGAGAGGAGATTTTTAGGCGACCTGATTTGCTTGTCTATTAAGGGGTACGATGTGATTTTGGGTATGGACTGGCTAGCCAAATATAACACCCAACTGGATTGTAAAACGAAGATAGTGGAATTTCGCATTCCTGGTGAGGCAACCTTAAGGTTGGATATAAGGGGTAGGTTAGCCTCATCTGCTCTTCTTTCGGGCATTCGAGCTAGGAAACTGATAAGTAGAGGGGCGCAAGGTTTTTTGGCCTTTTTAATTAATACCCCTACGGATAAGTTAAAGGTAGAAGATGTAGCCATAGTGAGGGACTTTCCGGATGTTTTCCCTGATGAGTTAGTAGCCTTACCTCCGGAAAGAGAGATAGAATTCCGAATAGATCTTTTACCTGGAACCGCACCTATCTCGAAAACCCCTTACCGAATGGCGCCTGCAGAACTTAAGGAGCTTAAGTTGCAACTGCAAGACCTTCTGGAGCGGGGATTCATTCACGAGAGTGAGTCTCCTTGGGGAGCTCCGGTGTTATTTGTGAAGAAGAAGGACGGCACGTTGAGGATGTGTATTGACTATAGGGGGCTGAACAACGTTACGATCAAGAATAAGTATCCACTGCCCCACATCGACGAGTTGTTTGACCAGCTACAAGGAGCAGTGGTCTTCTCAAAGTTAGACCTTCGACAGGGATACTATCAGTTGTTGATTAGGAAGGAGGACATTCCGAAAACTGCTTTCAACTCGAGATACGGGCATTACGAGTTTGCCGTTATGCCCTTTGGACTGACTAATGCTCCCGCCGCCTTCATGGACCTAATGCATAGGGTTTTCAAACCCTATCTAGACCGATTTGTTGTTGTGTTTATCGATGACATTTTGGTCTACTCTAAGACACGTGAGGAGCATGAGAAGCATTTGAGAATGGTATTGCAGACATTGAGGGAACATCAGCTGTATGCCAAGTTTAGTAAATGCGAGTTCTGGTTGGAGAGAGTAGCGTTTCTAGGGCACGTGATCTCCCGCGAAGGTATTTCGGTGGACCCGGCGAAGGAGGAGGCCGTGACGAATTGGAAGAGGCCAGAAACCCCCACGGAAATTCGTAGCTTTCTAGGGCTAGCTGGGTACTACCGACGGTTTATTAAAGATTTTTCCAAACTGGCAGGACCTTTAACTGATTTGACAAAGAAGCATGGCCAGTTTATCTGGAACGGCCGATACGAAACAAGTTTTCAGGAATTAAAGAAAAGACTGACCATGGCTCCAGTACTGGTCTTGCCAAATGGAGTGGACGGATTTGTAGTATATGCGGATGCGTCGCGAGAAGGACTGGGGTGCGTTTTGATGCAGAATCGGAATGTGATTGCTTTCGCCTCTAGAAAATTGAAGCTTCACGAGCAGAACTACCCGACTCATGATCTGGAACTAGCTGCAGTGGTGTTTGCTCTGAAAAAGTGGAGGCACTACCTGTATGGGGTGACCTTTGAAGTGTTTTCGGATCACAAGAGTCTTAGGTACCTCTTCTCCCAGAAGGAACTGAATATGAGACAACGGCGATGGATGGAATTCTTGGAAGATTACGACTGTACGATCAATTACCATCCGGGAAAGGCAAATGTGGTAGCAGATGCCTTAAGTCGTAAGGTGCAAATAGCAGGGCTAATGATTAAGGAGTGGGGTTTGCTAGAATCCGTGTGCGAGTGGAAACCCTGTCTAGGGAGCCATAAGGTGATATTTGGCAATGTTAGGGTTACCTCCACTCTACTGGAACATATGAAAGAGGCACAAAAAGAAGATTTGATGGTACAGAAATGGAGAGAGAAGGTGGAAAGAGGAGAAACAACGGACTTCAATTTGAGTCCTGAGGGTATTTTGAAGTATCGGAACCGAATAGTGGTACCGAAAGTGGAGTCGATGAAAATGGAAATTCTGGAGGAAGCTCATCGGTCCAAGTACACAATCCATCCGGGTAGCAGCAAGATGTATCAAGACCTGAAAGGAACCTATTGGTAGGACAATATGAAGAAGGAAATCGCGCAATATGTACAAAAATGTCTCATTTGCCAGCAAGTGAAGGCAGAGCATCAAAAACCATCGGGTCTGTTACAACCCTTGGAGATACCCGAGTGGAAGTGGGAAAACATCACCATGGACTTCGTTTCAGGTTTACCGAGGACGCAAAGAGGACACGATGCCGTTTGGGTGATCGTTGATCGATTAACCAAGTCGGCCCATTTCTTGCCGGTGAACATGAAGTATTCAATGGACAAGTTGGCTCGACTGTACATGGATGAGATAGTAAGATTACACGGTGTTCCTGTGAGCATCGTCTCTGATCGGGATCCACGGTTTGTATCTCGATTTTGGCAGAAGTTTCAAGAAACCCTGGGGACTAAACTTAATTTGAGCACGACCTACCACCCTCAGACGGATGGCCAGTCAGAACGGACAATTCAGACGCTCGAGGACATGTTACGAACGTGCATTCTGGACTTTGGAGGCAATTGGGGTCAGCACATGACCTTAGTCGAATTTGCATATAACAATAGCTTTCATTCGTCGATTCAAATGGCTCCGTACGAAGCTCTCTACGGACGCAAGTGCCGGTCGCCGATTTACTGGGATGAAGTTGGCGAAAAGAAAGCACTGGACCCGACAACTATTCCGTGGATGGAAGAGGCTCACGAGAAGGTTAAGTTGATACGGCAACGAATCCAAACTGCCCAAAGTCGCCAAAAGAGCTACGCGGATAATCGAAGAAAAGACTTGGAGTTTGAAGTTGGGGACTATGTATTTCTCAAGATCACACCCTTACGAAGTCTTACAACGGGTAAAGGAAAGAAGCTTCAACCACGGTACGTCGGACCCTATAAGATTCTTCAGAGGGTTGGAGTGGTCGCGTATCGACTGGAACTGCCATCCAGTCTATCTCGAATCCACGACGTATTTCACGTCTCAATGCTAAAGAAGTACCATCCTGACCCATCCCATGTATTGCAACCGGAGGATATCGAAGTAGATGAATCACTGGCCTATGAAGAGAAACCGGTTCAAGTACTCGATCGAAAAGTCAAAGAGCTCCGAAACAAACGGATTCCACTAGTGAAGGTGCTATGGAAAAACCACGGAGTTGAGGAAGCCACCTGGGAGATGGAAGAGGAAATGCGAAAGAAATACCCAAACCTTTTCGGGAAGTAAGGTGAGAAATTTCGAGGACGAAATTCTTTTAAGGGGGGGAGAGTGTGAGAACCCGTAAAACCCTCATTATTTTCCTAGGGTTTATTTCCCCTTAATGGCATGTTTTCTGCATTTTCTGGCTTCGAAATATTTTCTTAGTGGATTTTATGAGCAATTATAGTTTTAAGATGATTTTTCTAGCATTGGAGAATTTTAGAAAATTAAGAGTGAATAGTGGACGTGGGACCCACTAGTGCGAAAAGTTCGGAAAAATTCGGCCAATAAGGTTAAGTTTCGGATACTGTGAGAAATTTATCGGGTGTTGAGTGACTGATGTGAGAGAGAAAAGAAAGATAGGAAGGCATTTAATGAGATGCCACATGTCACTTTTTCATTGGTTATGACTTAAGAAACACTATTCACCTTTTGACAAATTTTTGACTTTTGACCCAACTAGTAAATATCTTCAAAAATTCACTAAAATTCCCTCATTTTCTCTCCACCATAGCCGGCCCTCTCAAGCTCCAAGGAAGACAAAACTCTTCAACATTCAAGCTTCTAACAAGTCCAAATCCACCAAATCAAGTGCTTAAGTTAGTTCTACTCCATAAAAACTTTGCTCCTTGTGTTAGTAAGTGTGTTGGTGAACTTTGTTTGAAGGATTAAGGTGTTCAACATCCTCCTCTCTCTTGTTTCTTGGTAAGTGAAGCTTGAAACACCCTACTACACCTAATGATGCTTATGTTGTGCTTACTAGTGATAAGAGTGCTGAAATTTCTGGTTTTTATCTTGGTTGGAATTGATTTGGTGAAGTTTTCCATTTTATGATGATTTTTCTGGTTTAATTGGATTATGATGGTGTGGTTGTTTGTGATGATTGGCAATGGACTATAATGGCTCTAGTGGATGTGAAATGTGGTTCAATGCAATCAATTTGGGATTTGGTGTGAAATTGAAAAGTTAGGGTTCTTAATTCCCCAATTCTGTCCGGTATTTGATCATAGGGTTAGAGGCCGAATTAGACTTTGCTCAAAACATGAAAGTTGTATGTATTGATGTTTTTGAGGTGCCTGTAAAATTTCAGGGCATTTGGGTTAATGTAGAATGAGTTATGACGAAATTCCTGTAGCTGTTCTGCTGTGGACAGAATGCGAAAACCGCGATAGTAATTGGCCATTTTGACTGGAATTGGTTTGGATTTTGGAGTTGGTGTCTTCTGATGAAATGTAGCTGAATGTCTTAGCTAACGTATGTCTTTGGAATTTCGGCAATTGGACTTGTATAGACTGAGATATACTGATTACAGTGTTTGGTGATTTGCAAACCTGTTTTGGTATTTCTGGTTTA
Organism: Coffea eugenioides; assembly: GCF_003713205.1. NCBI lineage: Eukaryota > Viridiplantae > Streptophyta > Magnoliopsida > Gentianales > Rubiaceae > Coffea > Coffea eugenioides. The sequence continues at coordinate 22,582 of NW_020863073.1, forward strand.
GTATTTTGCAATTTTGACCTAGTTAAGCTAGGAACTGGATTGAGTGCCCTTCTACATTGTTGTAGCCCTGTTTCATAGCTTCTAAATGGTGGGTCTTACACCCCCAACCGATAACCGTAGGGAATTTGACGCCATTACCGCATTATAAGATCAAACACGGTTTTTCTATCGAGGCTTAAGTTAAGGCCATATCTTAATTTCTGGTTTGCTATCATGCCTACTTATGCATGTGAAACCCTATTGGGGTTGTGTTTAGCATTGTTTGGTGACTCGTTCTCGAGTCTCATTGTATGTGTTCCATGTTCTAGGGCTTGAAGGTAGTGCTCGACGGCTTGGTGATCGTGGTACATGAAATACCACTTACTTGCTTGGTGAGTATACTACTCACTTGATGGATTCCTATGTGGCTTGTTAAATGTTATGTGATGCCTTAATGGCTTACTTGGATATTGAAATTGATCAAGGTGAGGGTGTACTTGACCGCCCTCACCTCTTTTGATATTGTCACTGATTGGTTACCGCTTTATTGCATTACTGAACTTGATATATTGGTTGGCGCATTCCATTTCATGGAAACTGAATTGTTGTCGTTTGGATGATGTCCAACGGCCATACTGCATTACTGAGCTCAACCCCGTTTGGTAGTCAATTGGATCGAGCCGGCGAGGGCTTGGTCGTGACGATTGAATTGCCACGGGGACTGTACTGGGGAACCTTGTGGTAATGAGACCCTTGGTTCCGGTAAACTCGAGTCTTACCAAAAGCTACTGAAATGGAGTGCGGGCCCGGTTGGGGTATGTTGGTGGAAGGAATGGAAGTAAAGAGTTGTCTACGGTTTGGTTTTATAACATTGACGGAGAGTCAATGAGGTTGGTTCAAGATTTCAAGCGTGGAAACGGGCTCTTGAGAGCCGACCGTATCCTTTTACCGTTTTGCTTCATTGCTTATTTGAGCCCTTTAAATGAAGGTTCATTCTTATATGACTTTGATTGCTTATTGGGTGGTATACCACTGGGCTTTGGCTCATTCCGTGTTATTTGTTTTCCTTACAGGAATATACTTGCTTTTGAAAATGGACTGGATAGTCAATTGCCATACTGAGCTTGTAAATGTCTTTTGTATCGCTCTTGAAGTGAAACCCTAATGTATAACGGGTTCATTTCCTTTTGTTAGGCAAATCGAATGTGTACTTCTTAATGAATGGTTTTGGCATGCTATTATGGTTGTAAATGTTGATTTCCATTGTATATATATGTTTATATGTTAAATTGATGTTTGGATGAACTTCGGAGCGATTCGGCTTTCAAACGGCAAAAGAAAATTTTGAACGAAAAGGCTCTGGACTGAATCCGGATTCTAACGTGTCCTGCACTATTCATCTTCGGCGCAAAGTTTCATTTTTTTTTTATTTTTATGATTTTGACTTGTTTGCGTGAAATGGTATGTTCCGGAACGTTATAGAACGACGTAAACTGTACCGTAGTCCTGGCGAGAGCTGGGCAGGCAGTCCGCTAACCCCTTTGGTTCGCCTTAGGGGAAGGTGGGGCTGTCACAGGTGGTATCAGAGCCTAGGTTTGAATTAGCCTGGGTGTTATCGGATTGTTTGACTTGCGGATTGTTGCTTTTGGCCTTTAAGTTTATATTGATTATTGATGATTACATGTTCTTGTGATGTAGGATGGCCGAACAGGGTGACCCTAGTGCTAGTCCTTCGGGGGCTAGACCTCGTAGAGTACTCCCCGTGATTCCCTATCAGATACGGCCGGGAGGGGCCGTCATTCGTTGGAGCCCTTCTAACCGTCTACGACGGTGCCCGTGTAAGGAGAGGTATGCCTACCCGAACACCCTCGTGTTTGCGCTAGATAAAGAGCGCAAGGGGTTGGCGCGAGAGAATGCTCGACTGGAGGTCGATGCTATCCAGGATAGGGCAACCAAGGATAAGCAAGCGGCGCGTATAAAAGAGTTAGAATACGACGTGCTTGAGGCTGAGGATCGAGTGGATGACCTTTGCGCTCAATTAAAGGAGGCACGAGAGCGAGAGCTTAAGCGAGCTCGCAAGGTTAGGGGTCGCGCTGAGGCGATTCTTAATTTGTGTGACGATGGCCTGGAAGAGTGTAGTGACGAGGCATCGTGTGCGGAGGCCGACCCTGGGGAGGAGTCTACCCCATCGCCTGGGTCCCAGACCCCAGCGACTGACTAGGCCCTGACTTATAGGGCACCTTGTGGATAGTGGTGGTTTTTGAATGTACATAGGGATACGGATAGAGCCTTAGCTAACCGTTTTGGATGTAGAGTTAGCTCCGTGTAAATTTCTTTTGATAGGCCTATCCTCAGGTGGATCTTTTGTGTACGTACGTGCTTTGGCCGTACTTGACTGACTGCTTGTATAACTGTTTGGCTTGTATATATGTGTGTTTGTGCTCCTGTTTGCGACGTATAACTGTGTGTTGCTGTGAAAGTTTATGTGTGACTTACTTGCTTTCTTACTGCTTTGGTTTAGTACTTTTGCCTAGACCGAGTGAACTCATGGAAGGTACACGAAGTGGTCGGGGACGTGGGCGCGGTATTAGACAACCCACACCGGTTAGGGAAACTGGGGAAGCTTCTACTGGCCCAATTCCTGAACCTCAAATAGACCCCAATGCTCAAATAGCTGCTGCTATGCAGCAAATGACAAACCTACTCGCACAAGTAGTGCAACAACAGGGCCAGAACCCAAACCCTAACCCTGGAAACCCCGGAAACCCTGGCCATCATAATGAGAGCGATGATAGAGCTCTAGAACGTTTTCAAAAGTTTTCCCCGCCAAAGTTTATTGGGGGACCCGACCCTGACGTCGCCGAGAAGTGGCTTGAGAAAATGGTTGATATCTTCGCGGCCCTACACTACCCAGAGGAACGGCAGGTGACATTCGCCGTGTTTCAACTCGAGGGAGCTGCCCGTTCCTGGTGGAACGTCATTAGGCAGAAATGGGAGCGGGAACAGACACAGAGGACTTGGGTGAACTTCATCCGCGAATTTAATGCTAAGTTTTTCCCTCCTCTAGTCCAGGAGAGGAAGGAGGACGAGTTTATCCGGCTCCGGCAAGGGGCTCAGACGGTGGCGGAGTACGAGAGCCAGTTTACCCGCCTGTCCAAATTCGCGCCTGAATTAATTATGACTGAGCAACGACGCGTGAGGCGCTTCATTCAGGGTTTGAACGTTGAGATCCAGAAAGACCTCGCGGCGGCTCAAATCACTACTTTTAGCGAGGCAATGGAAAAAGCCCAGCGAGTGGAGAGTGCACGGCTTCAGGTCCGAAACTTCCAGGCTAAGAAGCGTGGTTTTTCTGGGAGTCCATCCAGACAAGGTGAGAAGAGCACTCCCTCCAAGTTTGGACGAGGAACTGGGGGTGGACGACAATCTGGATCAGGCAGAGGGACTCCGTTCAGGGGCGGCCAAGCTGGGCGAGGACAAAGGGGAAACACCCAGAGTGGCTCGGCTTCGGCACCTCGTGGTCCCTGTGGGCACTGTGGAAAGACAAACCACACCGAGGACAATTGTTGGAGGAAACTGGGGAAATGTCTGCGGTGTGGAAGTGCGGACCATCAGCTGGCTACATGTCCGGTCCTGAAACAAGACGGAAAGGGGAGTCAGCTACTGCCGAGGACTAATACTGGACCAGTCAAGGGAGACGGATCTAAGCCTAAAGTTCCAGCTAGGGTATATTCCTTAGAGCCTCATCAGGTCCCAGATTCTTCCGAGGTGGTGGAAGGTACGATCCCTATTTTCCACCGCTTTGCCAAAGTTTTAATTGATCCTGGTGCCACTCATTCGTTTGTTAACCCTGATTTCATGTGTGGCATCGATATAAAACCTGCTAGTTTACCTTATGACCTAGAAGTGAGTACACCTACGGGGAATCAACGTTTGGTGACTAGTATGGTTTATAGGGATTGCGATGTATGGGTAGGAGAGAGGAGATTTT
>NW_020863074.1:0-31031 GCF_003713205.1 Coffea eugenioides
AAAAGAACTATTCTGATCTAATGATGATTTGTTTTGTTACACTCTCTGTGATATGTTGGTATGTTGGCGATTGCTGAATTCTGATATCATTTCTCTATTTTTGTTTTGAATATAGGATTCCCCGTTATTGTTGTTGGATTACGGTATGTGATTTTTTACTCTCATCTTATGATGACAGAAAGGGGGAGAAATGGATGCTATGTGTGAGGGGGAGTTATTCTGAGATTATGAATTTGGCTCTTAATAGTTTTCGATGCGATGTTTGAGGGGGAGCTTATACTTATTTTTGTTTCTTTCCATCCACTGTTTTGTCATCATCAAAAAGGGGGAGAATGTTGATATTGATCCCTATCTTTTGATGTTTACAAAACAAATGGATGATACTAATATCTCTTCAACATGTACATTCAGTTATGAAGTTATTTGATTCCATGAACAAGTGCAATTGAAAGAAGACAAGGGTTGCTGATAGCTGTCGGACGCACAAAAGGACCATATCGGACGGCCGACAACCATTGAGCAACTTCGGACGCATGAAGAACTCACACTGGGACGTCCGAAAATAATAAGCCATGTCTTCTATGATCACTGACCTCGATCGGACGCTGAATATGTCTCCACCGGACGTCCGATAGAAACAAGATGATTTCTCAAATCTCTTTGTTTGCTGTCGGACGCACAAAGAGCTTGCACCGGACGTCCGATAGAATTGAAGAAAATTTCTCAAACTCACTGCCTGCTGTCGGACTCAAAAAACAGGAGTACCGGACGTCCGACACTCCCAACGACTAGTTGACTGTTCAGCTACTTTCTATCCGTTGGAAGCATTAATGAAGCACTTTCTTGGTCTCCTGTAATTAGAACATGGTCAGATATTTCAAACAACTTTTGCACACTGAAGATACAAAAGATCTAGAGTGATTTTAGTGAGAAAATACTCTTCAAGGAAGATTTGTAGTCTTAGTGGTGTGAGGTTCATTGTAAGCTTTTCATTTGTGAGTGAATACTTCATGAGTGTAGCACTGTGAGGGTTGTCTTGAGGGATAGTAAAACCTCCTAGCTTGACCGAGTGGAGTTCGGGGCAAAGTGGAGGTGAACCTTCCTTTGTACACAAGAGTCCTTGTAATTCATCAATTTGAAGAAACTTGTTTGAATTAATGAACAAGCTCAAGAGGAGTTGGGTAATTAATTGGTTTGCAATTCTTTTCTTTTTATTTACTTATTGTTACGTTTGTGATCTTTACATTTTTTATCTCTTCTACTTGGTTGTCTTCGATCCTTACAATTGGTATCAGAGCTTGGTCTCCTAGAGATTAAGCTCAATCGGCTTAGGAGTAAATATGACAACCAATAATGCCATATTTTTTGAAGGACATTCTGCCATTAGACCACCTATGTTTAATGGGTCAAATTATGTGAGTTGGAAAGAAAAAATGATTATCTTTTTGCAATCTATTGATATTGAATTGTGATTTATTATTAGTGAAGGTCCATATGATGCCTCTCTTATAGACGAAAATACTCATAGATCTAGACCAAAAATAAGAAGTGAACTGACTGCTATAGATAGAGCTCATCTCACCTTAAATGCAAAATCATGAATGTGTCATATTGTGCTTTAGACTCAAATGAATCTATTAGAGTCAAGGGTTGTAAGTCCGCTAAAGAAATTTGGGACAAACTTAGAGAAATCCATGAAGGAAGTGAGAATGTGAGAGAACAAAATAAGTCTATTCTGGTTACCAAGTATGAATCGTTCAAGATGGAACCTCATGAAAATATTGATAAGATGTATTGTAGATTCAATGACCTTATTAAGGATTTAGAAGTACTGGAAAAGGAATACTCTCCAGGCGAGAAAAATAGAAAAATTCTGAATGCTTTATCAAAGGATTGGGAGAGTAAAGTGACTGCCATTGAAGAAGCTAGAGATCTAAATTCCTTACCTATTGAATCTCTTATTAATTCTCTAACCTCTTATGAGCTGAAGCTTAAGTCCAAAATGCAAGAGGAAGAGGATGCGAAAGTAAGAAGGAGCATTGCTCTAAAAGCATCTCAAGATGAAGATGATTCTGCCTCCCTAGATGAAGAAGATGCGGAAGCGGATGATAGTGATTTAGCTCTCATCACAAATAGTTTCAAGAGAATTCTCAACAAACGAAGGTTCAGAAAAGGAGGAAACAGTAACTCATTCCCAAATCAGTTCAGTAATACAAGAAACAAAGGGAAGCAAGAGTTCAATAAAAAGCAAACTGATAAATGCTTCGAGTGCGGCCAACCTGGACACTACATGTGTGAGTGTCCAATGAAGAAGAGAAAAGGTGAAAGAAAACCAAGATTCAACAACTTCCAGTTCACATGGAATGAATGCAACTCCGAAGGTGAAATTGAAGAGGAAGAAGAATCTGGTCAATTGGCTTTCATGGCCAATGGAGATGATGAGGTAACATCTTCTAACTCTCAATTTGATAGTGATGATGAAACTGATGATGATCTTGAATCTTTCATTATAAAATTGCATGATAGTTTGAAAGGATCTTATGCTAGAAACAAGGAATTAAAATATAAAGTTGGCTTTCTTCTTCAGGACAATGCACGTCTTTTTCAACAAAACAAAAAACTGAAAACTGAAAGTGATTTCTTAAAAAAGAGTGAGACTGCTTTACACTTTGAGCTTGATAGAAAAACAAAGCTTTGTGAATTGTTCAGAAAGGAACAAGGTAATTTGAAAAGAAGAATGGATGGTCTAAATGAGTTGTTTAAACACAAGAAACAGGTCTGTTTGCAAAAGAATATGTTGAATTCTAACTCCAACGAATTTGCTATTTATAAAAGAAGACAAGTAAGATTTATTAAACCTGTTCATGTAAATAACTCTTTGGCTATGTGTAATTTTTGCTGTCAAAAAGGTCACATGAAAAGTGACTGTTATGTGAGAAAAAACATGAGTAGAGGCATGAAATGCATGTGGATAGTTAGACATGATAACTCTAACAAGTAGGAGATATTGGTAAGATTGATGAGATTCTTGTTCATAATGTTTTTTTTGTAATTCTCTTTTGGTATTTCTGATGGTTTGAACTGAGTTTTTCTTGATATTTTTTACTGAATATGTATGATGTCAAAAAGGGAGAGAAAAGAACTATTCTGATCTAATGATGATTTGTTTTGTTACACTCTCTGTGATATGTTGGTATGTTGGCGATTGCTGAATTCTGATATCATTTCTCTATTTTTGTTTTGAATATAGGATTCCCCGTTATTGTTGTTGGATTACGGTATGTGATTTTTTACTCTCATCTTATGATGACAGAAAGGGGGAGAAATGGATGCTATGTGTGAGGGGGAGTTATTCTGAGATTATGAATTTGGCTCTTAATAGTTTTCGATGCGATGTTTGAGGGGGAGCTTATACTTATTTTTGTTTCTTTCCATCCACTGTTTTGTCATCATCAAAAAGGGGGAGAATGTTGATATTGATCCCTATCTTTTGATGTTTACAAAACAAATGGATGATACTAATATCTCTTCAAGATATACATTCAGTTATGAAGTTATTTGATTCCATGAACAAGTGCAATTGAAAGAAGACAATGGTTGCTAATAGCTGTCGGACGCACAAAAGGACCATATCGGACGGTCGACAACCATTGAGTAACTTCGGACGCATGAAGAACTCACACTCGGACGTCCAAAAATAATAAGCCAAGTTTTCTATGATCACTGACCTCGATCGGACGCTGAATATGTCTCCATCGGACGTCCGATAGAAACAAGATGATTTATCAAATCTCTTTGTTTGTTGTCGGATGCACAAAGAGCTTGCACCGGACGTCCGATAGAATGGAAAAAAATTTCTCAAACTCACTACCTGCTGTCGGATGCAAAAAATAGGAGTACCAGACGTCCGACACTCCCAACGACTAGTTGACTGTTCAACTACTTTCTATCCGTTGGAAGCATTAATGAAGCACTTTCTTGGTCTCCTGTAATTAGAACATGGTCAGATATTTCAAACAACTTTTGCACACTGAAGATACAAAAGATCTAGAGTGATTTTAGATCTAGAGTGATTTTAGTGAGAAAATACTCTTCAAGAAAGATTTGTAGTCTTAGTGGTGTGAGGTTCATTGTAAGCTTTTCATTTGTGAGTGAATAATTCATGAGTGTAGCACTGTGAGGGTTGTCTTGAGGGATAGTAAAACCTCCTAGCTTGATCGAGTGGAGTTCGGGGCAAGGTGGAGGTGAACCTTCCTTTGTACACAAGAGTCCTTGTAATTCATCAATTTGAAGAAACTTGTTTGAATTAATGAACAAGCTCAAGAGGAGTTGGGTAATTAATTGGTTTGCAATTCTTTTCTTTTTATTTACTTATTGTTACGTTTGTGATCTTTACATTTTTTATGTCTTCTACTTGGTTGTCTTCGATCCTTACAATTGGTATCAGAGCTTGGTCTCCTTGAGATTAAGCTCAATCGGCTTTGTAGTAAATATGACAACCAATAATGCCATATTTTTTGAAGGACATTCTGCCATTAGACCACCTATGTTTAATGGGTCAAATTATGTGAGTTGGAAAGAAAAAATGATTATCTTTTTGCAATCTATTGATATTGAATTGTGATTTATTATTAGCGAAGGTCCATATGATGCCTCTCTTATAGACGAAAATACTCATAGATCTAGACCAAAAATAAGAAGTGAACTGACTGCTATAGATAGAGCTCATCTCACCTTAAATGCAAAATCATGAATGTGTCATATTGTGCTTTAGACTCAAATGAATCTATTAGAGTCAAGGGTTGTAAGTCCGCTAAAGAAATTTGGGACAAACTTAGAGAAATCCATGAAGGAAGTGAGAATGTGAGAGAACAAAATAAGTCTATTCTGGTTACCAAGTATGAATCGTTCAAGATGGAACCTCATGAAAATATTGATAAGATGTATTGTAGATTCAATGACCTTATTAAGGATTTAGAAGTACTGGAAAAGGAATACTCTCCAGGCGAGAAAAACAGAAAAATTCTGAATGCTTTATCAAAGGATTGGGAGAGTAAAGTGACTGCCATTGAAGAAGCTAGAGATCTAAATTCCTTACCTATTGAATCTCTTATTAATTCTCTAACCTCTTATGAGCTGAAGCTTAAGTCCAAAATGCAAGAGGAAGAGGATGCGAAAGTAAGAAGGAGCATTGCTCTAAAAGCATCTCAAGATGAAGATGATTCTGCCTCCCTAGATGAAGAAGATGCGGAAGCGGATGATAGTGATTTAGCTCTCATCACAAATAGTTTCAAGAGAATTCTCAACAAACGAAGGTTCAGAAAAGGAGGAAACAGTAACTCATTCCCAAATCAGTTCAGTAATACAAGAAACAAAGGGAAGCAAGAGTTCAATAAAAAGCAAACTGATAAATGCTTCGAGTGCGGCCAACCTGGACACTACATGTGTGAGTGTCCAATGAAGAAGAGAAAAGGTGAAAGAAAACCAAGATTCAACAACTTCCAGTTCACATGGAATGAATGCAACTCCGAAGGTGAAATTGAAGAGGAAGAAGAATCTGGTCAATTGGCTTTCATGGCCAATGGAGATGATGAGGTAACATCTTCTAACTCTCAATTTGATAGTGATGATGATCTTGAATCTTTCATTATAAAATTGCATGATAGTTTGAAAGGATCTTATGCTAGAAACAAGGAATTAAAATATAAAGTTGGCTTTCTTCTTCAGGACAATGCACGTCTTTTTCAACAAAACAAAAAACTGAAAACTGAAAGTGATTTCTTAAAAAAGAGTGAGACTGCTTTACACTTTGAGCTTGATAGAAAAACAAAGCTTTGTGAATTGTTCAAAAAGGAACAAGGTAATTTGAAAAGAAGAATGGATGGTCTAAATGAGTTGTTTAAACACAAGAAACAGGTCTGTTTGCAAAAGAATATGTTGAATTCTAACTCCAACGAATTTGCTATTTATAAAAGAAGACAAGTAAGATTTATTAAACCTGTTCATGTAAATAACTCTTTGGCTATGTGTAATTTTTGCTGTCAAAAAGGTCACATGAAAAGTGACTGTTATGTGAGAAAAAACATGAGTAGAGGCATGAAATGCATGTGGATAGTTAGACATGATAACTCTAACAAGTAGGAGATATTGGTAAGATTGATGAGATTCTTGTTCATAATGTTTTTTTTGTAATTCTCTTTTGGTATTTCTGATGGTTTGAACTGAATTTTTCTTGATATTTTTTACTGAATTTGTATGATGTCAAAAAGGGAGAGAAAAGAACTATTCTGATCTAATGATGATTTGTTTTGTTACACTCTCTGTGATATGTTGGTATGTTGGCGATTGCTGAATTCTGATATCATTTCTCTATTTTTGTTTTGAATATAGGATTCCCCGTTATTGTTGTTGGATTACGGTATGTGATTTTTTACTCTCATCTTATGATGACAGAAAGGGGGAGAAATGGATGCTATGTGTGAGGGGGAGTTATTCTGAGATTATGAATTTGGCTCTTAATAGTTTTCGATGCGATGTTTGAGGGGGAGCTTATACTTATTTTTGTTTCTTTCCATCCACTGTTTTGTCATCATCAAAAAGGGGGAGAATGTTGATATTGATCCCTATCTTTTGATGTTTACAAAACAAATGGATGATACTAATATCTCTTCAACATGTACATTCAGTTATGAAGTTATTTGATTCCATGAACAAGTGCAATTGAAAGAAGACAAGGGTTGCTGATAGCTGTCGGACGCACAAAAGGACCATATCGGACGGCCGACAACCATTGAGCAACTTCGGACGCATGAAGAACTCACACTGGGACGTCCGAAAATAATAAGCCATGTCTTCTATGATCACTGACCTCGATCGGACGCTGAATATGTCTCCAACGGACGTCCGATAGAAACAAGATGATTTCTCAAATCTCTTTGTTTGCTGTCGGACGCACAAAGAGCTTGCACCGGACGTCCGATAGAATTGAAGAAAATTTCTCAAACTCACTGCCTGCTGTCGGACTCAAAAAACAGGAGTACCGGACGTCCGACACTCCCAACGACTAGTTGACTTTTCAGTTACTTTCTATCCGTTGGAAGCATTAATGAAGCACTTTCTTGGTCTCCTGTAATTAAAACATGGTTAGATATTTCAAACAACTTTTGCACACTGAAGATACAAAAGATCTAGAGTGATTTTAGTGAGAAAATACTCTTCAAGGAAGATTTGTAGTCTTAGTGGTGTGAGGTTCATTGTAAGCTTTTCATTTGTGAGTGAATACTTCATGAGTGTAGCACTGTGAGGGTTGTCTTGAGGGATAGTAAAACCTCCTAGCTTGACCGAGTGGAGTTCGGGGCAAGGTGGAGGTGAACCTTCCTTTGTACACAAGAGTCCTTGTAATTCATCAATTTGAAGAAACTTGTTTGAATTAATGAACAAGCTCAAGAGGAGTTGGGTAATTAATTGGTTTGCAATTCTTTTCTTTTTATTTACTTATTGTTACGTTTGTGATCTTTACATTTTTTATCTCTTCTACTTGGTTGTCTTCGATCCTTACAATTGGTATCAGAGCTTGGTCTCCTAGAGATTAAGCTCAATCGGCTTAGGAGTAAATATGACAACCAATAATGCCATATTTTTTGAAGGACATTCTGCCATTAGACCACCTATGTTTAATGGGTCAAATTATGTGAGTTGGAAAGAAAAAATGATTATCTTTTTGCAATCTATTGATATTGAATTGTGATTTATTATTAGCGAAGGTCCATATGATGCCTCTCTTATAGACGAAAATACTCATAGATCTAGACCAAAAATAAGAAGTGAACTGACTGCTATAGATAGAGCTCATCTCACCTTAAATGCAAAATCATGAATGTGTCATATTGTGCTTTAGACTCAAATGAATCTATTAGAAGTCAAGGGTTGTAAGTCGCTAAAGAAATTTGGGACAAACTTTAGAGAAATCCCATGAAGGAAGTGAGAATTGAGAGAACAAAATAAAGTCTATTTCCTGGTTACCAAGTTTAATGATCGTTCAAGAATGGAACCTCATGAAAATATGATAAGAGTGGTATTGTAGATTCAATGAACTCTTATTAAGGAGTTTAGAAGTACTGAAATGAATTACTCTCCAAGCGTGAGAAACAGAAAAAATCTGAATGCTTTATCAAGGATTGAGGAGAGTAAAGGACTGCCATTGAAGAAGCTGAGAGATCTAATTCCTTACCTATGAATCTCTATTATTCTCTAACCTCTTATGAAGCTGAAGTTAGTCCAAAATGAAGAGGAAGAGGATGCGAAAGTAAGAAGGAGCATGCTCTAAAAGACATCTCCAGATGAGATGATTCTGCCTCCCTAGATGAAGAAGATGCGGATGCGATGATAGTTGATTATCTCATCACAAATAGTTTCAAGAGAATTCTCAAAAACGAAGTTCAGAAAAGGAGAACAGTAACTCATTCCAAATCAGTTCAGTAATACAAGAAACAAAGGAAGCAAGAGTTCAATAAAAAGCAACTGATAATGCTTCGAGTGCGGCCAACTGGACACTACATGTGTGAGTGTCCTAAATTGAAGCAAGAGAAAAGGGAAAGAAAAACCAAGCATTCACAACTTCCAGTTCACATGGAGATGATGCAACTCGAAGTGTGAAATGAAGAGGAAGAAGAACGGTCATGGCTTTCATGGGCCAATGGAGATGCATTGCACCCGTATACATCTTCTAACTCTCATTTGATAGTGATGATGATCTTGAAATCTTTCATTTATAAAATGGCATGATAGTTTGAAAGAATCTTATGCCTTAGAAACAAGGAATTAAAATATAAGTTGGCTTTCTTCTTCAGACAATGCACGTCTTGTCAACAAACAAAAAAACATGAAAACTGAAAGTGAATTCTTAAAAAAGAGTGAGACTGCTTTACTTTGAGCTGATAGAAAAACAAAGCTTTTGTGAATTTTCAGAAAGAACAAGTAATTTGAAAAGAAGAACTGGATGCTGCTAAATGAGTTGTTTAAACACAAGAAACAGTTCTGTTTCCAAAGATATGTTGAATTCTAACTCCAACGAATTTGCCGTATTTTATAAAAGAAGACAAGTAAGATTTATTAAAACCGTTCATGCTAAATAACTTCGTTGCTATGTGTAATTTTTTGCTGTCAAAAGGCACATGAAAAGTGATCTGTTATGTGAGAAAAAACATGAGTAGAGGCATGAAAGCATGTGAGATAGTTTAGACATGATAACGTCTACAAGTAGGAGATATTGTAAGATGATGAGATTCTTGTCATAATGTTTTTTTGTTAATTCTCTTATTGGTATTTTCTGAGGTTTGAAACTGAGTTTTTCTTATATTTTTTACTGAATTTGTATGATGTCAAAAAGAGAGAAAAAAAGAACATTTCTGATCTAGGGATGATTTGTTTTAGTTACACTCTCTTGCATATGTTGGTATGTTGGCGATTGCATGAATTCTATAATCATTTCTCTATTTTTGGAATATTGGATTCTCTAATATTGTTACTGGATTATGGTTGCTGATTTTTACCTTCATCCTATGATGACAAAAAAGGGGAGAAATGGATGCTATGTGTAAGGGGGAGTTTTTCTGAGATTATATATTTGTCCCTTAAAAATTTTGGATGATATAAATGAGGGGGAGCTTATGCTCAATCTTTTTCTTTCTTCCAACCATTGTTTTGTCATCATCAAAAAAGGGGAGAATGTTGATCTTGATCGCTATCTTTGATGTACAAAACAAATGGATGATACTATATCTCTTGACAATTGGTACAGTCAGTTATGATAGTTATTTGATTCATGAACAAGTGCATTGAAAAGAAGACAAGGGTTGCTGATTAGCTGTCGGACGCCACAAAAGAACCATATCGGACGCCGACAACCATGAGCAACTTTGGACGCATGAAGAACTCACACATGGGACGTCCGAAAATAAATAAGCATGTTTCTATGATCACTGACCTCGATCGGACGCTGAATATGTCTCCACCGGACGTCCGATAGAAACAAGATGATTTCTCAAATCTCTTTGTTTGCTGTCGGACGCACAAAGAGCTTGCACCGGACGTCCGATAGAATTGAAGAAAATTTCTCAAACTCACTGCCTGCTGTCGGACTCAAAAAATAGGAGTACCGGACGTCCGACACTCTCCAAACGACTAGTTGACTTTTCAGCTACTTTCTATCCGTTGGAAGCATTAATGAAGCACTTTCTTGGTCTCCTGTAATTAGAACATGGTCAGCTATTTCAAACAACTTTTGCACACTGAAGATACAAAAGATCTAGAGTGATTTTAGTGAGAAAATACTCTTCAAGGAAGATTTGTAGTCTTAGTGGTGTGAGGTTCATTGTAAGCTTTTCATTTGTGAGTGAATACTTCATGAGTGTAGCACTGTGAGGGTTGTCTTGAGGGATAGTAAAACCTCCTAGCTTGACCGAGTGGAGTTCGGGGCAAAGTGGAGGTGAACCTTCCTTTGTACACAAGAGTCCTTGTAATTCATCAATTTGAAGAAACTTGTTTGAATTAATGAACAAGCTCAAGAGGAGTTGGGTAATTAATTGGTTTGCAATTCTTTTCTTTTTATTTACTTATTGTTACGTTTGTGATCTTTACATTTTTTATCTCTTCTACTTGGTTGTCTTCGATCCTTACAATTGGTATCAGAGCTTGGTCTCCTAGAGATTAAGCTCAATCGGCTTAGGAGTAAATATGACAACCAATAATGCCATATTTTTTGAAGGACATTCTGCCATTAGACCACCTATGTTGAATGGGTTAAATTATGTGAGTTGGAAAGAAAAAATGATTATCTTTTTGCAATCTATTGATATTGAATTGTGATTTATTATTAGTGAAGGTCCATATGATGCCTCTCTTATAGACGAAAATACTCATAGATCTAGACCAAAAATAAGAAGTGAACTGACTGCTATAGATAGAGCTCATCTCACCTTAAATGCAAAATCATGAATGTGTCATATTGTGCTTTAGACTCAAATGAATCTATTAGAGTCAAGGGTTGTAAGTCCGCTAAAGAAATTTGGGACAAACTTAGAGAAATCCATGAAGGAAGTGAGAATGTGAGAGAACAAAATAAGTCTATTCTGGTTACCAAGTATGAATCGTTCAAGATGGAACCTCATGAAAATATTGATAAGATGTATTGTAGATTCAATGACCTTATTAAGGATTTAGAAGTACTGGAAAAGGAATACTCTCCAGGCGAGAAAAACAGAAAAATTCTGAATGCTTTATCAAAGGATTGGGAGAGTAAAGTGACTGCCATTGAAGAAGCTAGAGATCTAAATTCCTTACCTATTGAATCTCTTATTAATTCTCTAACCTCTTATGAGCTGAAGCTTAAGTCCAAAATGCAAGAGGAAGAGGATGCGAAAGTAAGAAGGAGCATTGCTCTAAAAGCATCTCAAGATGAAGATGATTCTGCCTCCCTAGATGAAGAAGATGCGGAAGCGGATGATAGTGATTTAGCTCTCATCACAAATAGTTTCAAGAGAATTCTCAACAAACGAAGGTTCAGAAAAGGAGGAAACAGTAACTCATTCCCAAATCAGTTCAGTAATACAAGAAACAAAGGGAAGCAAGAGTTCAATAAAAAGCAAACTGATAAATGCTTCGAGTGCGGCCAACCTGGACACTACATGTGTGAGTGTCCAATGAAGAAGAGAAAAGGTGAAAGAAAACCAAGATTCAACAACTTCCAGTTCACATGGAATGAATGCAACTCCGAAGGTGAAATTGAAGAGGAAGAAGAATCTGGTCAATTGGCTTTCATGGCCAATGGAGATGATGAGGTAACATCTTCTAACTCTCAATTTGATAGTGATGATGAAACTGATGATGATCTTGAATCTTTCATTATAAAATTGCATGATAGTTTGAAAGGATCTTATGCTAGAAACAAGGAATTAAAATATAAAGTTG
The DNA here is from genome assembly GCF_003713205.1 of Coffea eugenioides. NCBI lineage: Eukaryota > Viridiplantae > Streptophyta > Magnoliopsida > Gentianales > Rubiaceae > Coffea > Coffea eugenioides. The sequence continues at coordinate 11,968 of NW_020863074.1, forward strand.
GCTTTCTTCTTCAGGACAATGCACGTCTTTTTCAACAAAACAAAAAACTGAAAACTGAAAGTGATTTCTTAAAAAAGAGTGAGACTGCTTTACACTTTGAGCTTGATAGAAAAACAAAGCTTTGTGAATTGTTCAGAAAGGAACAAGGTAATTTGAAAAGAAGAATGGATGGTCTAAATGAGTTGTTTAAACACAAGAAACAGGTCTGTTTGCAAAAGAATATGTTGAATTCTAACTCCAACGAATTTGCTATTTATAAAAGAAGACAAGTAAGATTTATTAAACCTGTTCATGTAAATAACTCTTTGGCTATGTGTAATTTTTGCTGTCAAAAAGGTCACATGAAAAGTGACTGTTATGTGAGAAAAAACATGAGTAGAGGCATGAAATGCATGTGGATAGTTAGACATGATAACTCTAACAAGTAGGAGATATTGGTAAGATTGATGAGATTCTTGTTCATAATGTTTTTTTTGTAATTCTCTTTTGGTATTTCTGATGGTTTGAACTGAATTTTTCTTGATATTTTTTACTGAATTTGTATGATGTCAAAAAGGGAGAGAAAAGAACTATTCTGATCTAATGATGATTTGTTTTGTTACACTCTCTGTGATATGTTGGTATGTTGGCGATTGCTGAATTCTGATATCATTTCTCTATTTTTGTTTTGAATATAGGATTCCCCGTTATTGTTGTTGGATTACGGTATGTGATTTTTTACTCTCATCTTATGATGACAGAAAGGGGGAGAAATGGATGCTATGTGTGAGGGGGAGTTATTCTGAGATTATGAATTTGGCTCTTAATAGTTTTCGATGCGATGTTTGAGGGGGAGCTTATACTTATTTTTGTTTCTTTCCATCCACTGTTTTGTCATCATCAAAAAGGGGGAGAATGTTGATATTGATCCCTATCTTTTGATGTTTACAAAACAAATGGATGATAATAATATCTCTTCAACATGTACATTCAGTTATGAAGTTATTTGATTCCATGAACAAGTGCAATTGAAAGAAGACAAGGGTTGCTGATAGCTGTCGGACGCACAAAAGGACCATATCGGACGGCCGACAACCATTGAGCAACTTCGGACGCATGAAGAACTCACACTGGGACGTCCGAAAATAATAAGCCATGTCTTCTATGATCACTGACCTCGATCGGACGCTGAATATGTCTCCACCGGACGTCCGATAGAAACAAGATGATTTCTCAAATCTCTTTGTTTGCTGTCGGAGGTACAAAGAGCTTGCACCGGACGTCCGATAGAATTGAAGAAAATTTCTCAAACTCACTGCCTGCTGTCGGACTCAAAAAACAGGAGTACCGGACGTCCGACACTCCCAACGACTAGTTGACTGTTCAGCTACTTTCTATCCGTTGGAAGCATTAATGAAGCACTTTCTTGGTCTCCTGTAATTAGAACATGGTCAGATATTTCAAACAACTTTTGCACACTGAAGATACAAAAGATCTAGAGTGATTTTAGTGAGAAAATACTCTTCAAGGAAGATTTGTAGTCTTAGTGGTGTGAGGTTCATTGTAAGCTTTTCATTTGTGAGTGAATACTTCATGAGTGTAGCACTGTGAGGGTTGTCTTGAGGGATAGTAAAACCTCCTAGCTTGACCGAGTGGAGTTCGGGGCAAAGTGGAGGTGAACCTTCCTTTGTACACAAGAGTCCTTGTAATTCATCAATTTGAAGAAACTTGTTTGAATTAATGAACAAGCTCAAGAGGAGTTGGGTAATTAATTGGTTTGCAATTCTTTTCTTTTTATTTACTTATTGTTACGTTTGTGATCTTTACATTTTTTATCTCTTCTACTTGGTTGTCTTCGATCCTTACAATTGGTATCAGAGCTTGGTCTCCTAGAGATTAAGCTCAATCGGCTTAGGAGTAAATATGACAACCAATAATGCCATATTTTTTGAAGGACATTCTGCCATTAGACCACCTATGTTTAATGGGTCAAATTATGTGAGTTGGAAAGAAAAAATGATTATCTTTTTGCAATCTATTGATATTGAATTGTGATTTATTATTAGTGAAGGTCCATATGATGCCTCTCTTATAGACGAAAATACTCATAGATCTAGACCAAAAATAAGAAGTGAACTGACTGCTATAGATAGAGCTCATCTCACCTTAAATGCAAAATCATGAATGTGTCATATTGTGCTTTAGACTCAAATGAATCTATTAGAGTCAAGGGTTGTAAGTCCGCTAAAGAAATTTGGGACAAACTTAGAGAAATCCATGAAGGAAGTGAGAATGTGAGAGAACAAAATAAGTCTATTCTGGTTACCAAGTATGAATCGTTCAAGATGGAACCTCATGAAAATATTGATAAGATGTATTGTAGATTCAATGACCTTATTAAGGATTTAGAAGTACTGGAAAAGGAATACTCTCCAGGCGAGAAAAACAGAAAAATTCTGAATGCTTTATCAAAGGATTGGGAGAGTAAAGTGACTGCCATTGAAGAAGCTAGAGATCTAAATTCCTTACCTATTGAATCTCTTATTAATTCTCTAACCTCTTATGAGCTGAAGCTTAAGTCCAAAATGCAAGAGGAAGAGGATGCGAAAGTAAGAAGGAGCATTGCTCTAAAAGCATCTCAAGATGAAGATGATTCTGCCTCCCTAGATGAAGAAGATGCGGAAGCGGATGATAGTGATTTAGCTCTCATCACAAATAGTTTCAAGAGAATTCTCAACAAACGAAGGTTCAGAAAAGGAGGAAACAGTAACTCATTCCCAAATCAGTTCAGTAATACAAGAAACAAAGGGAAGCAAGAGTTCAATAAAAAGCAAACTGATAAATGCTTCGAGTGCGGCCAACCTGGACACTACATGTGTGAGTGTCCAATGAAGAAGAGAAAAGGTGAAAGAAAACCAAGATTCAACAACTTCCAGTTCACATGGAATGAATGCAACTCCGAAGGTGAAATTGAAGAGGAAGAAGAATCTGGTCAATTGGCTTTCATGGCCAATGGAGATGATGAGGTAACATCTTCTAACTCTCAATTTGATAGTGATGATGATCTTGAATCTTTCATTATAAAATTGCATGATAGTTTGAAAGGATCTTATGCTAGAAACAAGGAATTAAAATATAAAGTTGGCTTTCTTCTTCAGGACAATGCACGTCTTTTTCAACAAAACAAAAAACTGAAAACTGAAAGTGATTTCTTAAAAAAGAGTGAGACTGCTTTACACTTTGAGCTTGATAGAAAAACAAAGCTTTGTGAATTGTTCAGAAAGGAACAAGGTAATTTGAAAAGAAGAATGGATGGTCTTAAATGAGTTGTTTAAACACAAGAAAACAGGTCTGTTTGCAAAAGAATATGTTGAATTCTAACTCCAACGAATTTGCTATTTATAAAAGAACAATAAGATTTAGTTAAAACTGTTCATGTAAAATAACTTCTTTGCTACTGTGTAATTTTTGCTGCAAAAAGGTCACATTGAAAAGTGACTGTTAGTTAGAAAAAAATGATAGAGGCATGAAATGCTGTGGATAGTTAGACATGATAACTTTTTCTAACAAAGTAGGAGATATTGGTAAGATTGATGAGATTCTGTTCATAATGTTTTTTTTTTGTAATTCTCTTTTGTATTTCTGATCGTTTGAACTGAGTTTGTCTTGATAATTTTTTACTGAATTGAATGATGTCCAAAAAGGAGAGAAAAGAACTATTTCTGCATCTATGATGATTTGTTTTGTTACACTCTCTGTATATGTTGGTATGTTGCGCATTGCTGATTCTGATATTCATTCTCATATTTTTGTTTGAATATAGGATTCCCCGGTTTTGTTGTTGATACGGGTAGGTGATTTTTTACTCTCATCTTATGATGACAGAAAGGGAGAAATGGATGTAGTTGTGAGCGGGAGTTATCTCTGGATTATGAATTTGCTCTAGATAGTTTTCGATGCGATGTTTTGAGGGGGAGCTATACTTATTTTGTTTCTTTTCCATCACGTTCTTGCATCATCAAAAAGGGGGAAGAATGTTGATATTGATCCCTATCTTTGATGTTTACAAACAAAATGGATTGATACATATATCTCTTTCAACATGTACATTCAGTATGAAGTTATTTATTCCATGAACAAGATGCAACTTGAAAGAAGACAAGGTTGCTGATAGCTGATCGGACGCACAAAAGGACCCATTCGGACGGCCGAAACCATGGCAACTTCGGACGCATGAAGAATCACACTGGGACGTCCGAAAATAATAAGCCAAGTCTTCTATGATCACTGACCTCGATCGGACGCTGAATATGTCTCCACCGGACGTCCGATAGAAACAAGATGATTTCTCAAATCTCTTTGTTTGCTGTCGGACGCACAAAGAGCTTGCACCGGACGTCCGATAGAATTGAAGAAAATTTCTCAAACTCACTGCCTGCTGTCGGACTCAAAAAACAGGAGTACCGGACGTCCGACACTCCCAACGACTAGTTGACTGTTCAGCTACTTTCTATCCGTTGGAAGCATTAATGAAGCACTTTCTTGGTCTCCTGTAATTAGAACATGGTCAGATATTTCAAACAACTTTTGCACACTGAAGATACAAAAGATCTAGAGTGATTTTAGTGAGAAAATACTCTTCAAGGAAGATTTGTAGTCTTAGTGGTGTGAGGTTCATTGTAAGCTTTTCATTTGTGAGTGAATACTTCATGAGTGTAGCACTGTGAGGGTTGTCTTGAGGGATAGTAAAACCTCCTAGCTTGACCGAGTGGAGTTCGGGGCAAAGTGGAGGTGAACCTTCCTTTGTACACAAGAGTCCTTGTAATTCATCAATTTGAAGAAACTTGTTTGAATTAATGAACAAGCTCAAGAGGAGTTGGGTAATTAATTGGTTTGCAATTCTTTTCTTTTTATTTACTTATTGTTACGTTTGTGATCTTTACATTTTTTATCTCTTCTACTTGGTTGTCTTCGATCCTTACAATTGGTATCAGAGCTTGGTCTCCTAGAGATTAAGCTCAATCGGCTTAGGAGTAAATATGACAACCAATAATGCCATATTTTTTGAAGGACATTCTGCCATTAGACCACCTATGTTTAATGGGTCAAATTATGTGAGTTGGAAAGAAAAAATGATTATCTTTTTGCAATCTATTGATATTGAATTGTGATTTATTATTAGCGAAGGTCCATATGATGCCTCTCTTATAGACGAAAATACTCATAGATCTAGACCAAAAATAAGAAGTGAACTGACTGCTATAGATAGAGCTCATCTCACCTTAAATGCAAAATCATGAATGTGTCATATTGTGCTTTAGACTCAAATGAATCTATTAGAGTCAAGGGTTGTAAGTCCGCTAAAGAAATTTGGGACAAACTTAGAGAAATCCATGAAGGAAGTGAGAATGTGAGAGAACAAAATAAGTCTATTCTGGTTACCAAGTATGAATCGTTCAAGATGGAACCTCATGAAAATATTGATAAGATGTATTGTAGATTCAATGACCTTATTAAGGATTTAGAAGTACTGGAAAATGAATACTCTCCAGGCGAGAAAAATAGAAAAATTCTGAATGCTTTATCAAAGGATTGGGAGAGTAAAGTGACTGCCATTGAAGAAGCTAGAGATCTAAATTCCTTACCTATTGAATCTCTTATTAATTCTCTAACCTCTTATGAGCCTGAAGCTTAAGTCCAAAATGCAGAGAGAGGATGCGAAAGTAAGAAGGAGCATTGGCTCTAAAAGCATCGCAAGATGAGATTGATTCTGCCTCCCTAGATGAGAAATGCGGAAGCGGATGATGTATTTAGTTTCATCACAAATGTTTCAAGAGAGTTCTCAACAAACGAAGGTTTCAGAAAAGGAGGGAAACCAGTAAGCTCATTCCCAATCAGTTCAGTAATACAAGAAACAAAGGACAGCAAGAGTTCAATTAAAAAGTAAACTGATTAAATGCTTCGAGTGCGGCCAACCCTGGACACTAACATGTGTGAGTGTCAAAATGAAGAAGAGAAAGGTGAAAGAAAACAAGATTCAACATTCCAGTTCACATGGAAGGAATTGCAACTCCGAAGGGAAATTGAAGAGGAAGAAGAATCTGTCATTGGCTTTCATGGCCAATGGAATGATGAGGTAACATCTTCTAAACTCTCAATTTTATAGTGATATGATCTTGAATCTTCATTATTGAAAAATTGCATGATAGTTTGAAAGATTTATCTAGAAACAAGGAATTAAAATATTAAAGTTGGCTTTCTTCTGCAGACAAATGCCGTCTTTTTTCACAAACAAAAAACTGGAAAACGGAAATGATTTCTTACAAAAGAGTGAGAATGCTTTACAACTTTGAGCATTGATAGAAAAACAAAGCTTTGGTGAATTGTTCAGAAGGAACAAGATTTGAAAAAAGAATGGATGGTCTAAATGAGTTGTTTAAACACAAGAAACAGATCTGTTTGCAAACTAGAAATATGTTGAATTCTAACTCCAACGAATTTGCATTATATAAAAGAAGACAAGTAAGATTTATAAACCTTGTTCGATGTAAATAACCTTTGGCTATGTGAATTTTTGCTGTCAAAAAGGTCACATGAAAAGTGACTGTTATGTGAGAAAAAACATGAGTAGAGGCATGAAATGCATGTGGATAGTTAGACATGATAACTCTAACAAGTAGGAGATATTGGTAAGATTGATGAGATTCTTGTTCATAATGTTTTTTTTGTAATTCTCTTTTGGTATTTCTGATGGTTTGAACTGAGTTTTTCTTGATATTTTTTACTGAATTTGTATGATGTCAAAAAGGGAGAGAAAAGAACTATTCTGATCTAATGATGATTTGTTTTGTTACACTCTCTGTGATATGTTGGTATGTTGGCGATTGCTGAATTCTGATATCATTTCTCTATTTTTGTTTTGAATATAGGATTCCCCGTTATTGTTGTTGGATTACGGTATGTGATTTTTTACTCTCATCTTATGATGACAGAAAGGGGGAGAAATGGATGCTATGTGTGAGGGGGAGTTATTCTGAGATTATGAATTTGGCTCTTAATAGTTTTCGATGCGATGTTTGAGGGGGAGCTTATACTTATTTTTGTTTCTTTCCATCCACTGTTTTGTCATCATCAAAAAGGGGGAGAATGTTGATATTGATCCCTATCTTTTGATGTTTACAAAACAAATGGATGATACTAATATCTCTTCAACATGTACATTCAGTTATGAAGTTATTTGATTCCATGAACAAGTGCAATTGAAAGAAGACAAGGGTTGCTGATAGCTGTCGGACGCACAAAAGGACCATATCGGACGGCCGACAACCATTGAGCAACTTCGGACGCATGAAGAACTCACACTGGGACGTCCGAAAATAATAAGCCATGTCTTCTATGTGACGACCCCACCTCCCCCTAAGGCGTACCAGAGGGTTCGGCGGGCCGCCTGCCCAGCTCTCGCCGGGACTCATTCGTTCGCTACAGTCCTCAATTAAAATTGAAATAAATCACAAGAATAAATAGGGCATTGATCCAAACTTAAAGCGGAACTTATATACATTGCCAACCCAAAAGAGAATATAAACATCAAATATACAAGGGTTCTCAATCCTTCATACGTCCAGCCCGTGCCAAGCACTAGGCAAGAACCACTACAAAAGAAACAAAAGAAACAAAACTAGATTGGCTAGTCTATCTCAAGCTCACGTCCTCGCTCGCCTTCCCCTGTAAGGAAAACAAAACTAAAGGGATGAGCTAAAAGCCCAGTGAGGTTCCGAACACATAATCAGATAATCAATCCAATACATTAAACATGGAGTATCAATAATTCAAGAAACATTTTCAATGGAAAGCGATAGTAACACATTCATTAAAAAGGATACGGCTCACAAGGAGCAATTCGTTATTTCGTTCATTCGTTCTCCTGACATTTCCCCTTATTCCTCCAATCATTTGAAACTGCATTTTTCGTTTATCAATAACCCTCGTTCGATCGTTCGTTCATTCATTCATTCATTCACCCCCGTCCTGGCCGTTGGCCAGTCTTCACCAACCTACAGGGTAATACTCGAGTATACCAAACGTTCACCCAAGTCCCTAATCGCCCGACCGAGTCCGCTTCTGGCTCGAGACGACCGGTAACAAGGGGCAATGGCCAGTTCAGCCTAAAAGGCTTACATTCATGCGCAAGTAACATTTCAATCATTAAATCCTTGAAAATTGCACTGTTATTTAGGTCGAGTGCGATAAAGTACACACTCGCCTAGGAAGCTCATTTTGGAAATCATTAAAAGCACTTAACACATTAGCAAATGATAACAACAAGCCATAGAATCAAATAAGGAACACTCACCTAGAAATGCAAAATATCGCGCAAAATATCCTTTCGGATATTACCCTTAATCACCAATGAAACCTAAGGTTGAACAAGAGAACATATTACAGTTTATCGAGCAAAACATTTAAGGGAAACAAAGAAACCCGACTAATTAGGAGTAAAACGTGTAAAGATGACTTTCAAGTAAGAAGAGGGTTGTTTGAACCCAAGGATGAAAAATCATGTTTTAAAATGGAAACTCGGTCATGGCATTGGCCAAACAAAAGTATACAAGTTCAAATAGAAACCTAGCCCTCGGGCGAAAATTTGGGCAGCACGCCCTTTGTGTTTACCTAATTTTCCAGCCATTTTGGCTTCATTATTTTTCTTCAACCACAACCCAACATCACACATAAGCAATTCAAGTCAAGAGCCATTCCATAGGCTCACAATATCATAAGAATAAGAAATACAGTAATAACGAGTGCAGAAATTCAATTTAGCAAAAGACAGATTTGACGTATGAATGCGGAAATAACTTATCCGAGGCTACGCTTATCGGATTAAGACGAAACCTATGCCGTTTCGAAGCTAAGACTCAGGGATACAATGTTCTTGAAGGTCACTTAGTCCAGTTTCTAATGTAACTTGGTCAAATTCTCGAATTACTAAACCAGAAACCAATTCGTCGGCTGTTTAATCGCGTTACACTGTAATGGACATAACTCAGTCTACACAAGTCCGAATCAGGTGTTCTTAGAGGCATTTTACAGCTAATACCGAACACTACAACTTTCATGTTTTGTCCCAGAGCTAAATCAGAATGGATCCTGGTCAAACATCGTGATAAACTGGACTTAACTGAAGAAACGGACTGCTGGGAAATACTTAAAACAGTAGGGGTATTTTGGACTTTTCACGTCCTACGTTGCCCCGATTGAGCTGAAATTTTGTAGGCACCTATAAAATACCATTCTCTACAACTTTCATGTTTTATTCCAAGCCAAATTCGGCCTCTAACTAGGTGATACAGAAACGGGCAGAACTGAATTTTCAAGTTCCTGAAATCTGGAAATTCTTGAAATCAAATGCTAATTGCTTTATTTTTGGCTTGCTTCACCATCTTAACTTCCCATATTAAACTTTAAACATCAAAGCCCCAAATTTTAAGCACTAGAAAAATCATAGGAAAACTGTAAAAATTCCAATAAAATGGAAAATCATGATCCAAGCCTCTATTTCACTACATACATCAATAATTCAACCATATGTGACATATTTAGCAACTAATCACGCATTTAATCGAAGAATCAAGGTTCTAGCATGTATACCTTTTCAAGAAAACTAGAAACAAGTGTTCAAGGCCTTTGTTCCTCAAGAAAATTACACCGGTAGGTAGCCTTTGTGCTAGATAACAACTTAATCGGAGTAGATTTGCGCGAATAGAAGAAACTTTTCAAGATTTGGAGAAGAAATGAAGGAGAATGAGATGAACTCTCTTTGTCTCTCTCTCTCTCTCTTATTTCGGCCAAGGAGAAGAAAAATGAAGAAGGATGAGCTAAGTTTGTAAGATAAGAAAGCAAGAAGATTAGGATTAATTTGGACCACAAGTTTAGGCAACACTTGGCTTGATTTCCACCACAAAATTTTCTCTTTCTTCCTTGCTATTTTAGTCCACAAATTTCGGTCAAGAGGTCATCATGAGAGAGGAGATATTTTGCTCCATTAGTAATAAACTTGTATGGCAAGAAAGGGGTGGTCAAGTGGTGGTTCAATCGGTAGTGCGCGGGACCCGCCGGATCGCGCCGTTTTTCTTAAAAACTCACGTACTAGGTTTTTCACTTCCCATTCACTAACCTTATACCATTGCCACTAGTCACATCTTATTTTTCACTTAAAAGTCATTTTTAAATCCCCAAATTAATTCTTACTCTGTACCGAAAATTCATCCGGCTAAAAATCGCGAAAACCCTAATTTCGCTCCAAACTTGAAACCGAAGCGTAAAACCCTATTTTCTAGGTTTATTTACACTTAGTGTGAAATATTTGGGTAGTGGCCTTTGATAAGTAATAATTTTCAAATAAAAGGGTATTTTTGAGAAAAATACAAGGAATTTACGAGTCCTCACATTCTATGATCACTGACCTCGATCGGACGCTGAATATGTCTCCACCGGACGTCCGATAGAAACAAGATGATTTCTCAAATCTCTTTGTTTGCTGTCGGACGCACAAAGAGCTTGCACCGGACGTCCGATAGAATTGAAGAAAATTTCTCAAACTCACTGCCTGCTGTCGGACTCAAAAAATAGGAGTACCGGACGTCCGACACTCTCCAAACGACTAGTTGACTTTTCAGCTACTTTCTATCCGTTGGAAGCATTAATGAAGCACTTTCTTGGTCTCCTGTAATTAGAACATGGTCAGCTATTTCAAACAACTTTTGCACACTGAAGATACAAAAGATCTAGAGTGATTTTAGTGAGAAAATACTCTTCAAGGAAGATTTGTAGTCTTAGTGGTGTGAGGTTCATTGTAAGCTTTTCATTTGTGAGTGAATACTTCATGAGTGTAGCACTGTGAGGGTTGTCTTGAGGGATAGTAAAACCTCCTAGCTTGACCGAGTGGAGTTCGGGGCAAAGTGGAGGTGAACCTTCCTTTGTACACAAGAGTCCTTGTAATTCATCAATTTGAAGAAACTTGTTTGAATTAATGAACAAGCTCAAGAGGAGTTGGGTAATTAATTGGTTTGCAATTCTTTTCTTTTTATTTACTTATTGTTACGTTTGTGATCTTTACATTTTTTATCTCTTCTACTTGGTTGTCTTCGATCCTTACAATTGGTATCAGAGCTTGGTCTCCTAGAGATTAAGCTCAATCGGCTTAGGAGTAAATATGACAACCAATAATGCCATATTTTTTGAAGGACATTCTGCCATTAGACCACCTATGTTTAATGGGTCAAATTATGTGAGTTGGAAAGAAAAAATGATTATCTTTTTGCAATCTATTGATATTGAATTGTGATTTATTATTAGCGAAGGTCCATATGATGCCTCTCTTATAGACGAAAATACTCATAGATCTAGACCAAAAATAAGAAGTGAACTGACTGCTATAGATAGAGCTCATCTCACCTTAAATGCAAAATCATGAATGTGTCATATTGTGCTTTAGACTCAAATGAATCTATTAGAGTCAAGGGTTGTAAGTCCGCTAAAGAAATTTGGGACAAACTTAGAGAAATCCATGAAGGAAGTGAGAATGTGAGAGAACAAAATAAGTCTATTCTGGTTACCAAGTATGAATCGTTCAAGATGGAACCTCATGAAAATATTGATAAGATGTATTGTAGATTCAATGACCTTATTAAGGATTTAGAAGTACTGGAAAAGGAATACTCTCCAGGCGAGAAAAACAGAAAAATTCTGAATGCTTTATCAAAGGATTGGGAGAGTAAAGTGACTGCCATTGAAGAAGCTAGAGATCTAAATTCCTTACCTATTGAATCTCTTATTAATTCTCTAACCTCTTATGAGCTGAAGCTTAAGTCCAAAATGCAAGAGGAAGAGGATGCGAAAGTAAGAAGGAGCATTGCTCTAAAAGCATCTCAAGATGAAGATGATTCTGCCTCCCTAGATGAAGAAGATGCGGAAGCGGATGATAGTGATTTAGCTCTCATCACAAATAGTTTCAAGAGAATTCTCAACAAACGAAGGTTCAGAAAAGGAGGAAACAGTAACTCATTCCCCAATCAGTTCAGTAATACAAGAAACAAAGGGAAGCAAGAGTTCAATAAAAAGCAAACTGATAAATGCTTCGAGTGCGGCCAACCTGGACACTACATGTGTGAGTGTCCAATGAAGAAGAGAAAAGGTGAAAGAAAACCAAGATTCAACAACTTCCAGTTCACATGGAATGAATGCAACTCCGAAGGTGAAATTGAAGAGGAAGAAGAATCTGGTCAATTGGCTTTCATGGCCAATGGAGATGATGAGGTAACATCTTCTAACTCTCAATTTGATAGTGATGATGAAACTGATGATGATCTTGAATCTTTCATTATAAAATTGCATGATAGTTTGAAAGGATCTTATGCTAGAAACAAGGAATTAAAATATAAAGTTGGCTTTCTTCTTCAGGACAATGCACGTCTTTTTCAACAAAACAAAAAACTGAAAACTGAAAGTGATTTCTTAAAAAAGAGTGAGACTGCTTTACACTTTGAGCTTGATAGAAAAACAAAGCTTTGTGAATTGTTCAGAAAGGAACAAGGTAATTTGAAAAGAAGAATGGATGGTCTAAATGAGTTGTTTAAACACAAGAAACAGGTCTGTTTGCAAAAGAATATGTTGAATTCTAACTCCAACGAATTTGCTATTTATAAAAGAAGACAAGTAAGATTTATTAAACCTGTTCATGTAAATAACTCTTTGGCTATGTGTAATTTTTGCTGTCAAAAAGGTCACATGAAAAGTGACTGTTATGTGAGAAAAAACATGAGTAGAGGCATGAAATGCATGTGGATAGTTAGACATGATAACTCTAACAAGTAGGAGATATTGGTAAGATTGATGAGATTCTTGTTCATAATGTTTTTTTTGTAATTCTCTTTTGGTATTTCTGATGGTTTGAACTGAGTTTTTCTTGATATTTTTTACTGAATATGTATGATGTCAAAAAGGGAGAGAAAAGAACTATTCTGATCTAATGATGATTTGTTTTGTTACACTCTCTGTGATATGTTGGTATGTTGGCGATTGCTGAATTCTGATATCATTTCTCTATTTTTGTTTTGAATATAGGATTCCCCGTTATTGTTGTTGGATTACGGTATGTGATTTTTTACTCTCATCTTATGATGACAGAAAGGGGGAGAAATGGATGCTATGTGTGAGGGGGAGTTATTCTGAGATTATGAATTTGGCTCTTAATAGTTTTGGATGCGATGTTTGAGGGGGAGCTTATACTTATTTTTGTTTCTTTCCATCCACTGTTTTGTCATCATCAAAAAGGGGGAGAATGTTGATATTGATCCCTATCTTTTGATGTTTACAAAACAAATGGATGATAATAATATCTCTTCAACATGTACATTCAGTTATGAAGTTATTTGATTCCATGAACAAGTGCAATTGAAAGAAGACAAGGGTTGCTGATAGCTGTCGGACGCACAAAAGGACCATATCGGACGGCCGACAACCATTGAGCAACTTCGGACGCATGAAGAACTCACACTGGGACGTCCGAAAATAATAAGCCATGTCTTCTATGATCACTGACCTCGATCGGACGCTGAATATGTCTCCAACGGACGTCCGATAGAAACAAGATGATTTCTCAAATCTCTTTGTTTGCTGTCGGACGCACAAAGAGCTTGCACCGGACGTCCGATAGAATTGAAGAAAATTTCTCAAACTCACTGCCTGCTGTCGGACTCAAAAAACAGGAGTACCGGACGTCCGACACTCCCAACGACTAGTTGACTTTTCAGTTACTTTCTATCCGTTGGAAGCATTAATGAAGCACTTTCTTGGTCTCCTGTAATTAAAACATGGTTAGATATTTCAAACAACTTTTGCACACTGAAGATACAAAAGATCTAGAGTGATTTTAGTGAGAAAATACTCTTCAAGGAAGATTTGTAGTCTTAGTGGTGTGAGGTTCATTGTAAGCTTTTCATTTGTGAGTGAATACTTCATGAGTGTAGCACTGTGAGGGTTGTCTTGAGGGATAGTAAAACCTCCTAGCTTGACCGAGTGGAGTTCGGGGCAAGGTGGAGGTGAACCTTCCTTTGTACACAAGAGTCCTTGTAATTCATCAATTTGAAGAAACTTGTTTGAATTAATGAACAAGCTCAAGAGGAGTTGGGTAATTAATTGGTTTGCAATTCTTTTCTTTTTATTTACTTATTGTTACGTTTGTGATCTTTACATTTTTTATCTCTTCTACTTGGTTGTCTTCGATCCTTACAATTGTTATCAGAGCTTGGTCTCCTTGAGATTAAGCTCAATCGCTTAGGAAGTAAATATGACAACCAATCAATGCCATATTTTTTGAAGGACATTCTGCCATTAGACCACCTATGTTTAATGGGTCAAATTATGTGAGTTTGGAAAGAAAAAAAATGATATCTTTTTGCAATCTATTGATATGAATTGTGATTTATATTAGTGAAGGTCCATATGATGCTTCTCTATAGACAAAATACTCATAGATCTAACCAAAATAAGAGTGAACTGACTGCTATAGATAGAGCTCATCTCACTTAAAGCAAAAATCATGAATGTGTCATAATTGTGCTTTAAGACTCAAATGAATCTATTAGAGTCAAGGGTTGTAAGTCCCGCTAAAGAAAATTTTGGACAAACTTAGAGAAATCCATGAAGGAAGTTGAGAAGTGAGAGACAAAATAAGTCTATTCTGGTTACGCAAGTAATGAATCGTTCAAGATGGAAACCTCATTGAAAAATATAATAAGATGTATTGTAGATTCAATGAACCTTTATTAGGATTAGAAGTACTGGAAAAGGAATACTCTCCAGGCGAGAAAAACGAAAAATTCTGAATGCTTTATCAAAGGATTGGGAAGAGTAAAGTGACTGCCATTGAAAAGAAGCTAGAGATGCTAAAATTCCTACCTATTGAAATCTCTATTAATTCCTCTAACCTCTTATAGAGCTGAAGGCTTAAGTCCAAATGCAAAGGAAGAGGATGCGAAAAGTAAGAAGGAGCATTGCTCTAAACATCTCAAGATGAAGTGATTCTGCCTCCCTAATGAAGAAGATGCGGAAGCGGGATGTAGTGATTTAGCTCTCATCACAAATAGTTCAAGAGAATTCCTCAACAAACGAAGGTCAAGAAAGGAGGAAACAGTAACTCATTCCCAAATCAGTTTCATGTAATACAAGAACAAAGGAAGCAAGAGTCAATAAAAAGCAAACGATAAATGCTTCGAGTGTCGGCCAACCTGGACACTACATGTGTGAGTGTCCAATGAAGAAGAGAAAAGGTGAAAGAAACCAAGATTCAACAAACTTCCAGTTCACATGGAATAAGGCAACTCCGAAGGTGAAATTGAAGAGGAAGAAGAATCTGGTATTGGCTTTCATGGCCAAATGGAGATGATGAGGTAACGATCTTCTAAACTCTCAATTGATAGTGATGATGATCTTGAATCTTTCATATATAAACATTGCATGATAGTTAGGGGGGGGGGGGGGGGGGGGGGGGGGGGGGGGGGGGGGGGGGGGGGGGGGGGGGGGGGGGGGGGGGGGGGGGGGGGGGGGGGGGGGGGGGGGGGGGGGGGGGGGGGGGGGGGGGGTGAAAAGGAATCTTATGCTAGAAACAAGGAATTAAAATATAAAGTTGGCTTTCTTCTTCAGGACAATGCACGTCTTTTTCAACAAAACAAAAAACTGAAAACTGAAAGTGATTTCTTAAAAAAGAGTGAGACTGCTTTACACTTTGAGCTTGATAGAAAAACAAAGCTTTGTGAATTGTTCAGAAAGGAACAAGGTAATTTGAAAAGAAGAATGGATGGTCTAAATGAGTTGTTTAAACACAAGAAACAGGTCTGTTTGCAAAAGAATATGTTGAATTCTAACTCCAACGAATTTGCTATTTATAAAAGAAGACAAGTAAGATTTATTAAACCTGTTCATGTAAATAACTCTTTGGCTATGTGTAATTTTTGCTGTCAAAAAGATCACATGAAAAGTGACTGCTATGTGAGAAAAAACATGAGTAGTAGGCCATGAAATGCATGTGATAGTTAGACAATGATAACTCTAACAAGTTAGGAGATATTGGTAAGAATTGATGAGATTCTGTTCATAAATTTTTTTTGTAATTGCTCTTTGGTATTTCTGATGTTTGAACTGAGTTTTCTTGATATTTTTTACTGACATTTGTATGATGTCAAAAAGGGAGAGAAAAGAACTATTCTGATCTAATGATGATTTGGTTTTTGGTTACACTCTCTGTGATAATGTTGTATGTTGGCGATTGCTGAAATTCCTGATTATCATTTACTCTATTTTTTGTTTTGAATATAGGATTCCCCCGTTATTGTTGGTTGGATTACGGTATGTGATTTTTTACTCTCATCTTATGATGACAGAAAGGGGGAGAAATGGATGCTATGTGTGAGGGGGAGTTATTCTGAGATTATGAATTTGGCTCTTAATAGTTTTGGATGCGATGTTTGAGGGGGAGCTTATACTTATTTTTGTTTCTTTCCATCCACTGTTTTGTCATCATCAAAAAGGGGGAGAATGTTGATATTGATCCCTATCATTTGATGTTTACAAAACAAATGGATGATACTAATATCTCTTCAACATGTACATTCAGTTATGAAGTTATTTGATTCC
This sequence comes from Coffea eugenioides, assembly GCF_003713205.1. NCBI lineage: Eukaryota > Viridiplantae > Streptophyta > Magnoliopsida > Gentianales > Rubiaceae > Coffea > Coffea eugenioides. Next base: position 28,639 of record NW_020863074.1, read on the forward strand.
ATGAACAAGTGCAATTGAAAGAAGACAAGGGTTGCTAATAGCTGTCGGACGCACAAAAGGACCATATCGGACGGCCGACAACCATTGAGCAACTTCGGACGCATGAAGAACTCACACAGGGACGTCCGAAAATAATAAGCCATGTCTTCTATGATCACTGACCTCGATCGGACGCTGAATATGTCTCCACCGGACGTCCGATAGAAACAAGATGATTTCTCAAATCTCTTTGTTTGCTATCGGACACACAAAGAGCTTGCACCGGACGTCCGATAGAATTGAAGAAAATTTCTCAAACTCACTGCCTGCTGTCGGACTCAAAAAACAGGAGTACCGGACGTCCGACACTCCCAACGACTAGTTGACTGTTCAGCTACTTTCTATCCGTTGGAAGCATTAATGAAGCACTTTCTTGGTCTCCTGTAATTAGAACATGGTCAGATATTTCAAACAACTTTTGCACACTGAAGATACAAAAGATCTAGAGTGATTTTAGTGTGCAAATACTCTTCAAGAAGATTTGTAGTCTTAGTGGTGTGAGGTTCATTGTAAGCTTTTCATTTGTGAGTGAATACTTCATGAGTGTAGCACTGTGAGGGTTGTCATGAGGGATAGTAAAACCTCCTAACTTGACCGAGTGGAGTTCGGGGCAAGGAGGAGGTGAACCTTCCATTGTACACAAGAGTCCTTGTAATTCATCAATTTGAAGAAACTTGTTTGAATTAATGAACAAGCTCAAGAGGAGTTGGGTAATTAATTGGTTTGCAATTCTTTTCTTTTTATTTACTTATTGTTACGTTTGTGATCTTTACATTTTTTATCTCTTCTACTTGGTTGTCTTCGATCCTTACAATTGGTATCAGAGCTTGGTCTCCTTGAGATTAAGCTCAATCGGCTTAGGAGTAAATATGACAACCAATAATGCCATATTTTTTGAAGGACATTCTGCCATTAGACCACCTATGTTTAATGGGTCAAATTATGTGAGTTGGAAAGAAAAAATGATTATCTTTTTGCAATCTATTGATATTGAATTTTGATTTATTATTAGTGAAGGTCCATATGAGGCCTCTCTTATAGACGAAAATACTCATAGATCTAGACCAAAAATAAGAAGTGAACTGACTGCTATAGATAGAGCTCATCTCACCTTAAATGCAAAATCATGAATGTGTCATATTGTGCTTTAGACTCAAATGAATCTATTAGAGTCAAGGGTTGTAAGTCCGCTAAAGAAATTTGGGACAAACTTAGAGAAATCCATGAAGGAAGTGAGAATGTGAGAGAACAAAATAAGTCTATTCTGGTTACCAAGTATGAATCGTTCAAGATGGAACCTCATAAAAATATTGATAAGATGTATTGTTGATTCAATGACCTTATTAAGGATTTAGAAGTACTGGAGAAGGAATACTCTCCAGGCGAGAAAAACAGAAAAATTCTGAATGCTTTATCAAAGGATTGGGAGAGTAAAGTGACTGCCATTGAAGAAGCTAGAGATCTAAATTCCTTACCTATTGAATCTCTTATTAATTCTCTAACCTCTTATGAGCTGAAGCTTAAGTCCAAAATGCAAGAGGAAGAGGATGCGAAAGTAAGAAGGAGCATTGCTCTAAAAGCATCTCAAGATGAAGATGATTCTGCCTCCCTAGATGAAGAAGATGCGGAAGCGGATGATAGTGATTTAGCTCTCATCACAAATAGTTTCAAGAGAATTCTCAACAAACGAAGGTTCAGAAAAGGAGGAAACAGTAACTCATTCCCCAATCAGTTCAGTAATACAAGAAACAAAGGGAAGCAAGAGTTCAATAAAAAGCAAACTGATAAATGCTTCGAGTGCGGCCAACCTGGACACTACATGTGTGAGTGTCCAATGAAGAAGAGAAAAGGTGAAAGAAAACCAAGATTCAACAACTTCCAGTTCACATGGAATGAATGCAACTCCGAAGGTGAAATTGAAGAGGAAGAAGAATCTGGTCAATTGGCTTTCATGGCCAATGGAGATGATGAGGTAACATCTTCTAACTCTCAATTTGATAGTGATGATGATATTGAATCTTTCATTATAAAATTGCATGATAGTTTGAAAGGATCTTATGCTAGAAACAAGGAATTAAAATATAAAGTTGGCTTTCTTCTTCAGGACAATGCACGTCTTTTTCAACAAAACAAAAAACTGAAAACTGAAAGTGATTTCTTAAAAAAGAGTGAGACTGCTTTACACTTTGAGCTTGATAGAAAAACAAAGCTTTGTGAATTGTTCAGAAAGGAACAAGGTAATTTGAAAAGAAGAATGGATGGTCTAAATGAGTTGTTTAAACACAAGAAACAGGTCTGTTTGCAAAAGAATATGTTGAATTCTAACTCCAACGAATTTGCTATTTATAAAAGAA
>NW_020863075.1:0-15657 GCF_003713205.1 Coffea eugenioides
AGTAGTAGGAGTAGGATAGTTACGAAAATGATTCATTATAATTTTATTCACTCCCCCTATTTTGACACAAATGCTGCCGTACACAGGGATTTGCATATTTCCTTATCTCGCTTAAGATACTTGAAGGTGACAATGCAAGAAGATTTGAAGGTGACAGTACAAGATGATTCAGATGAATTCAGAATGATGATTCCAGATCAATTGAAACTGATTTCGAGACTTGATTTTGTAACTCATACTGCCGTTTTATGGGTTTCATTGGTTCAACGGATGCTGCTCAATTGGTTGCGTTGGTTACTGGTAGTAATCTACTTTGGGTCAGTGCAAACCTGGTATAGCGGCGGCAAATAGGACATTTTTATAGAAACATGGCCTGCGGAGTCTAAACATTTCTGCTAATATGAGGGTGCGGGACTTTTGTTCTTCTACTCCATTGACATGTATTCCAACACGCCACTCTCGCTGGTATGTATAGAAATATTTGGGTTGAAGGTCGTTGTCCGTGGAAAATCTTTGCATTTGAACGATTTATTTTCGGTTCATCATTTGACCAACCAACCCAGCGCATGAGTTAAAATCCGTTATTTGGATGTATAGAAAAATAGCTACATAGACAAGTTCAATCGTGTCTTGTGGTTGGCCCTTCTGGAAATCTCATTAGCTGTTCAACAACTGGGATAGTAGTGGAGTTCCATCTTGGTATTGGAAATTTAAAAACGATCATTTGGTGAAAAAATATACCTAATCATGAGGGATAAGTCCGAAGGAGTTGAATTTTCACTCCTCTTATTATTAGGGAGTAATACTACGTAAATCTTGAAGGCATTAATTGACAAAAAAGAATTTTAAGAATCGATAATTTTCAAAGTGGTGGGGTGCCAATTATTGATTCAGGTTTCAAGTTTGAGTTTCTTTATGATATTGGCACACGAGAAACTTGATACATAGGAGACTCACTTGAAAGACGATATTTTTGGACAAGTATCAACATTGCTATAGTTGGACATTGTTTTAGGGATTTTAAGTGCTTTACAACAATAGCATTTCATTTTGATTGGAGCATACAATGGAATTAGAAGAGAGAAATTGTTCAGCAAGTAATACTCAATGTGGTTACGTTAGTGTTGATTGAATGTTGGCAGAGAAATGGTGTCGACACACAGTTCTTCTTGCGTAGAACTCCCAAAAATATTTCTATATATCATTTGGACATGAATGAAATGCCTGTTAAACTTTGAGAGATCGAATGTGAATATTTCAAGTAATTGGAGTTGAAGAAATGATTGAACGATACAGTGTGAATAACGTGATTTTTTAATTTTTATTAACCATCTTTTTAGATATATTATTTATTGAGAGATTTTTTCTTATTAGTTTCATGATTGAAATGTAAATACCTCTAACTTAAAAGACATGAGGGTAATTTTAGGCTAAACAAAAACTAAGCAAACTCAAAAATATTTAAAAATATGTTCTAACACTTACACTCCTGTTACCAAGACTCATCCTTCTGTTATAGAGAATGAATAATGATATAATTTGATGTTGTTAGCAAGGTAGACGTGTGCTTCTGTGTGAGGCAAGTAATTAATACAATTGTCTTGCACTCTAGGCATTCATCATAGACACAACACTTTAGCTGCAGGCTTATTGTGATGAGTTACGAATAAATTGAGAATTAAGATTATGTGTCCATTTGTTTTAGCATTAGCTGACAAATTTTGGGAAGAGAGATCCTTAAAACACTTTGCAATTTACACATTTGGCTTGCAGCAAACTTTGCATAATAGTCAGAAAGTATGGCTAACTTTCGCTAATACCACAACGCATCGTTCTCTTCCGTCTTTGATACCAAGAACCAGGCCATAGTGTAGGAGTAGGATAGTTTTTACGAAAATGTTCATTATAATTTTTATTCACTCCTCATTTTGACACAAAATGCTGGGCCGCACAGGGAATTTGCATATTTCCTTATCTCGCTAAGAAATTGAAGGTGCAATGCAAGAAGATTTGAAGGTGACAGTACAAGGAATGATTCAGATGATTCAAATGATGATTCAGATCATGATACTGATTTCGAGACTGGAATTTTTGTTAAAACATCAATACCTGCGTTTTTTATGGGTTTCAACATTGGTTCACGGGATGCTGCTCAATTGGTTGCGTTGGTTACTGGTAGTAATCTACTTTGGGTTCAGTGCAAACCTGGTATAGGCGGCAATAGGACATTTTATAGAAACTATTGGCCTGCGGAGTCTTAAACATATTCTGCTAATATGAGGTGCGAGGACTTTTGTTCTTCTACTCCATTGACATGTATTCCAACACCCACTCTCTGCTGGTATGTATAGAAATATTTGGGTGAAGTCGTTGTCCGTGGAAATCTTGCATTTGAACGATTTATTTTCGGTTCATCATTTGACAACCAACCAGCGCATGAGTTAAATCCGTTATTTGGATGTACTAGAAAAAATAGCTGCATAGACAAGTTCAATGGTGTCTCGGGGCTTGGTCCTTCAGGAATCTCATTAACTTCACAACTGGATAATAGTGAGTTCTCATATTGTATTGAAAATTTAAACGATCCATTTGACGAAAAAAATATACTGATCATAGGGATAAAGTCCGGAGGAGTTGAAAACTCAACTCCTCTTATTATTAGGGAGTTCCATTACTACGTGAATGTTGAAGGCATTAATGACAAAAAAGATTTAAGAATCGATAATTTTAAAAGTGGTGGGGGTGCAATTATTGATTCAGGTTCAAGTTTGAGTTTTCTTTATGATATTGCATACGAGAAACTTGATTACATAGGAGACTCATTAGAAAGACGATATTTCTTTTTGGACAAGTATCAACATTGCTATATTGGACACTTGTTTAGGGATTTTAAGGGCTTTACAACAATAGCATTTCATTTTGATGGAGCAACAATGGAATTAGATAGAGAGAATTTGTTCAAGCAAGTATACTCAGATGTGGTATGTTTAAGTGTGTTGAATGTTGCAGAGAATGGTGTCGATCACAGTCTTCTTGGCGTAGAACTCCAAAAATATTTCTATATATCATTTGACATGAATGAAATGCCTGTTAACTTTGAGAGGATCGAATGTGAATATTTCAATAATTGGAGTTGAAGAAAATGATTGACGAATACAGTTGTAAATGCGTGATTTTTAATTTTTATTACCAATCTTTTTTAGATATAATTTATTGAAACTTTTCATTTTTTCTTATTAGTTTCATGATTGAAATGTAATAACTCTAATTAAAAGACATGAGGGTAATTTAGGCTAAACAAAAACTAAAAGCAAAATATGTTTACACTTACACTCCCTGTTACCAAGACTCATCCTACCTTTTATAGAGTAATGATAATGATATATTTGAGGTTGTTACAAGGTAGACGTGTGCTTTATCGTGTGAGGACATGTAATTAATATAATTCTCTTACCAACTCTACATTATCAACAAACAACAACCAACTTTAGCTGCAGGCTAGTGCTGATTGATTGACAATAACATTGAAAATTAAGATTATGTGTTATTGTTTTACATGAGATGACAAATTTGGGAAGAGAGAATCCTTTAAAATATTTTACACATTTACACATTTGCTTGCAGCAAACCTTTGTGTAATAGTCAGAAAGTATGGCTAACTTTCATCTAATCACCACAACCATCATTTTTTTCTGTCTTTTGATACCAAGAACAAGCCATAGTAGTAGGAGTAGGATAGTTACGATAATGATTAATTATAACTCTATTCACTCCCCCTATTTTGACACAAATGCTGCCGTACATAGGAACTTACATATTTCCTTATCTCGCTTAAGATACTTGAAGGTGACAATGCAAGAATATTTGAAGCTGACAGTACAAGATAATTCAGATGATTCAATTGATGATTCAGATAATGATACTGATTTCGAGATTGAAATTTTTGTTAACACATCAATACCTGTGTTTTTGGTGGGTTTCAACATTGGTTCACGGGAGGCTGCTCAATTGGTTGCGTTGGATATTGGTAGTAATCTGCTTTGGGTTCAGTGCAAACCTGGTATAGGCGGCAATAGTACATTTTATAGAAACTATTGGCCTGCGGAGTCTTAAACATATTCTGCTAATATGAGGTGCGAGGACTTTTGTTCTTCTACTCCATTGACATGTATTCCAACACCCACTCTTTACTGGTATGTATAGAAATATTTGGGTGAAGTCGTTGTCCGTGAAAATCTTGCATTTGAAAGATTTATTTTCGGTTCATCATTTGACTACCAACCAGCGCATGAGTTCAATCCGTTATTTGGATGTACTAGAAAAAATAACTACATAGACAAGTTCAATCGTGTCTTGGGGCTTGGTCCTTCAGGAATCTCATTAGCTTCACAACTGGATAGTAGTGAGTTCTCATATTGTATTGGAAATTTAAGCGATCCATTTGATGAAAAAAATATACTGATCATAGGGATAAAGTCCGGAGGAGTTGAAGACTCAACTCCTCTTATTTTTAGGGAGTTCCATTACTACGTAAATCTTGAAGGCATTAGCTTTGGGGGTAGGATGCTCGGCATTGACAAAAAGGATTTGAGAATGGATAATTTTAAATGTGGCGTGGGTGCAATTATTGATCTAGGTTCAAGTTTGAGTTTCCTTTGAAGATATTGCAAACGAGAAACTTGAACATGCAATTGTTGATTACATAAGGGACTCTTTGGAAAGACGATATTTCTCTTTGGAAAAGTATCAACTTTGCTATATTGGACACTTGTTTAGGGATTTTAAGGGCTTTAAAGCAATAGCATTTCATTTTTGATGGAGCAACAATGGAATTAGATAAAGAGAATTTGTTTAAACAAGTATACCCAGATGTGGTATGTTTAAGTGTGTTGAATGCTGCAGAGAATTGTGTCGATCACAGTCTTCTTGGCGTAGGACTTCAAAAATATTTCTATATATCATTTGACATGAATGAAATGTATGTTAACTTTGAAAGGATGGAATGCGAATATTTCAATAATTGGAGTTGAAGAAAATGATTGATGAATATAGTTGTAAATGCGTAGTTTATAATTTTTATTATCAATATTTTTTAGATGTAATTTATTGAAAATTTTCATTTTTTCTTATTAGTGTCATGATTGAATTGTAATACCTCTAATTAAAAAACATGAGGGTAATTTAGGCTAAACAAAAACTAAAAGCAAAATATGTTTACACTTACACTCCCTGTTACCAAGACTCATCCTACCTTTTATAGAGTAATGATAATGATATATTTGATGTTGTTACAAGGTAGACGTGTGCTTCATCGTGTGAGGGCAAGTAATTAATACAATTGTCTTGCCAACTCTACATCATCAAGAAACAACAACCAACTTTAGCTGCAGGCTATTGTTGATTGATTGACAATAACATTGAAAATTAAGATTATGTGTCATTTGTTTTACATTAGCTGACAAATTTGGGAAGAGAGAATCCTTTAAAACACTTTGCACATTTACACATTTGCTTGCAGCAAACCTTTGCATAATAGTCAGAAAGTATGGCTAACTTTCGTCTAATCACCACAACCATCGTTCTTTTCCGTCTTTTGATACCAAGAACCAGCCATAGTAGTAGGAGTAGGATAGTTACGAAAATGATTCATTATAATTTTATTCACTCCCCCTATTTTGACACAAATGCTGCCGTACACAGGGATTTGCATATTTCCTTATCTCGCTTAAGATACTTGAAGGTGACAATGCAAGAAGATTTGAAGGTGACAGTACAAGATGATTCAGATGATTCAAATGATGATTCAGATCATGATACTGATTTCGAGACTGGAATTTTTGTTAAAACATCAATACCTGCATTTTTTATGGGTTTCAACATTGGTTCACGGGATGCTGCTCAATTGGTTGCGTTGGTTACTGGTAGTAATCTACTTTGGGTTCAGTGCAAACCTGGTATAGGCGGCAATAGGACATTCTATAAAAACTATTGGCCTGGGGAGTCTTCAATATATGCTGCTAATGTGAGGTGCGAGGACTTTTGTTCATCTACTCCATTAACATGTATTCCAACACCCACTCTCTGCTGGTATGTATTGAAATATTTGGGTGAAGTCGTTGACCGTGGAAATCTTGCATTTGAACGATTTATTTTCGGTTCATCATTTGACAACCAACCAGCGCATGAGTTAAATCCGTTATTTGGATGTACTAGAAAAAATAGCTACATAGACAAGTTCAATCGTGTCTTGTGGCTTGGCCCTTCTGGAATCTCATTAGCTTCACAACTGGATAGTAGTGAGTTCTCATATTGTATTGGAAATTTAAACGATCCATTTGGTGAAAAAAATATACTAATCATAGGGATAAAGTCCGGAGGAGTTGAAAATTAGGGAGTTCAATTACTACGTAAATCTTGAAGGCATTAATGACAAAAAAGATTTAAGAATCGATAATTTTAAAAGTGGTGGGGGTGCAATTATTGATTCAGGTTCAAGTTTGAGTTTTCTTTATGATATTGCATACGAGAAACTTGATTACATAGGAGACTCATTAGAAAGACGATATTTCTTTTTGGACAAGTATCAACATTGCTATATTGGACACTTGTTTAGGGATTTTAAGGGCTTTACAACAATAGCATTTCATTTTGATGGAGCAACAATGGAATTAGATAGAGAGAATTTGTTCAAGCAAGTATACTCAGATGTGGTATGTTTAAGTGTGTTGAATGTTGCAGAGAATGGTGTCGATCACAGTCTTCTTGGCGTAGAACTCCAAAAATATTTCTATATATCATTTGACATGAATGAAATGCCTGTTAACTTTGAGAGGATCGAATGTGAATATTTCAATAATTGGAGTTGAAGAAAATGATTGACGAATACAGTTGTAAATGCGTGATTTTTAATTTTTATTACCAATCTTTTTTAGATATAATTTATTGAACTTTTCATTTTTTCTTATTAGTTTCATGATTGAAATGTAATAACTCTAATTAAAAGACATGAGGGTAATTTTGGCTAAACAAAAACTAAAAGCAAAATATGTTTACACTTACACTCCCTGTTACCAAGACTCATCCTACCTTTTATAGAGTAATGATAATGATATATTTGATGTTGTTACAAGGTAGACGTGTGCTTCATCGTGTGAGGGCAAGTAATTAATACAATTGTCTTGCCAACTCTACATCATCAAGAAACAACAACCAACTTTAGCTGCAGGCTATTGTTGATTGATTGACAATAACATTGAAAATTAAGATTATGTGTCATTTGTTTTACATTAGCTGACAAATTTGGGAAGAGAGAATCCTTTAAAACACTTTGCACATTTACACATTTGCTTGCAGCAAACCTTTGCATAATAGTCAGAAAGTATGGCTAACTTTCGTCTAATCACCACAACCATCGTTCTTTTCCGTCTTTTGATACCAAGAACCAGCCATAGTAGTAGGAGTAGGATAGTTACGAAAATGATTCATTATAATTTTATTCACTCCCCCTATTTTGACACAAATGCTGCCGTACACAGGGATTTGCATATTTCCTTATCTCGCTTAAGATACTTGAAGGTGACAATGCAAGAAGATTTGAAGGTGACAGTACAAGATGATTCAGATGATTCAAATGATGATTCAGATCATGATACTGATTTCGAGACTGGAATTTTTGTTAAAACATCAATACCTGCGTTTTTTATGGGTTTCAACATTGGTTCACGGGATGCTGCTCAATTGGTTGCGTTGGTTACTGGTAGTAATCTACTTTGGGTTCAGTGCAAACCTGGTATAGGCGGCAATAGGACATTCTATAAAAACTATTGGCCTGGGGAGTCTTCAATATATGCTGCTAATGTGAGGTGCGAGGACTTTTGTTCATCTACTCCATTAACATGTATTCCAACACCCACTCTCTGCTGGTATGTATTGAAATATTTGGGTGAAGTCGTTGACCGTGGAAATCTTGCATTTGAACGATTTATTTTCGGTTCATCATTTGACAACCAACCAGCGCATGAGTTAAATCCGTTATTTGGATGTACTAGAAAAAATAGCTACATAGACAAGTTCAATCGTGTCTTGTGGCTTGGCCCTTCTGGAATCTCATTAGCTTCACAACTGGATAGTAGTGAGTTCTCATATTGTATTGGAAATTTAAACGATCCATTTGGTGAAAAAAATATACTAATCATAGGGATAAAGTCCGGAGGAGTTGAAAATTAGGGAGTTCAATTACTACGTAAATCTTGAAGGCATTAATGACAAAAAAGATTTAAGAATCGATAATTTTAAAAGTGGTGGGGGTGCAATTATTGATTCAGGTTCAAGTTTGAGTTTTCTTTATGATATTGCATACGAGAAACTTGATTACATAGGAGACTCATTAGAAAGACGATATTTCTTTTTGGACAAGTATCAACATTGCTATATTGGACACTTGTTTAGGGATTTTAAGGGCTTTACAACAATAGCATTTCATTTTGATGGAGCAACAATGGAATTAGATAGAGAGAATTTGTTCAAGCAAGTATACTCAGATGTGGTATGTTTAAGTGTGTTGAATGTTGCAGAGAATGGTGTCGATCACAGTCTTCTTGGCGTAGAACTCCAAAAATATTTCTATATATCATTTGACATGAATGAAATGCCTGTTAACTTTGAGAGGATCGAATGTGAATATTTCAATAATTGGAGTTGAAGAAAATGATTGACGAATACAGTTGTAAATGCGTGATTTTTAATTTTTATTACCAATCTTTTTTAGATATAATTTATTGAAACTTTTCATTTTTTCTTATTAGTTTCATGATTGAAATGTAATAACTCTAATTAAAAGACATGAGGGTAATTTAGGCTAAACAAAAACTAAAAGCAAAATATGTTTACACTTACACTCCCTGTTACCAAGACTCATCCTACCTTTTATAGAGTAATGATAATGATATATTTGAGGTTGTTACAAGGTAGACGTGTGCTTTATCGTGTGAGGACATGTAATTAATATAATTCTCTTACCAACTCTACATTATCAACAAACAACAACCAACTTTAGCTGCAGGCTAGTGCTGATTGATTGACAATAACATTGAAAATTAAGATTATGTGTTATTGTTTTACATGAGATGACAAATTTGGGAAGAGAGAATCCTTTAAAATATTTTACACATTTACACATTTGCTTGCAGCAAACCTTTGTGTAATAGTCAGAAAGTATGGCTAACTTTCATCTAATCACCACAACCATCATTTTTTTCTGTCTTTTGATACCAAGAACAAGCCATAGTAGTAGGAGTAGGATAGTTACGATAATGATTAATTATAACTCTATTCACTCCCCCTATTTTGACACAAATGCTGCCGTACATAGGAACTTACATATTTCCTTATCTCGCTTAAGATACTTGAAGGTGACAATGCAAGAATATTTGAAGCTGACAGTACAAGATAATTCAGATGATTCAATTGATGATTCAGATAATGATACTGATTTCGAGATTGAAATTTTTGTTAACACATCAATACCTGTGTTTTTGGTGGGTTTCAACATTGGTTCACGGGAGGCTGCTCAATTGGTTGCGTTGGATATTGGTAGTAATCTGCTTTGGGTTCAGTGCAAACCTGGTATAGGCGGCAATAGTACATTTTATAGAAACTATTGGCCTGCGGAGTCTTAAACATATTCTGCTAATATGAGGTGCGAGGACTTTTGTTCTTCTACTCCATTGACATGTATTCCAACACCCACTCTTTACTGGTATGTATAGAAATATTTGGGTGAAGTCGTTGTCCGTGAAAATCTTGCATTTGAAAGATTTATTTTCGGTTCATCATTTGACTACCAACCAGCGCATGAGTTCAATCCGTTATTTGGATGTACTAGAAAAAATAACTACATAGACAAGTTCAATCGTGTCTTGGGGCTTGGTCCTTCAGGAATCTCATTAGCTTCACAACTGGATAGTAGTGAGTTCTCATATTGTATTGGAAATTTAAGCGATCCATTTGATGAAAAAAATATACTGATCATAGGGATAAAGTCCGGAGGAGTTGAAGACTCAACTCCTCTTATTTTTAGGGAGTTCCATTACTACGTAAATCTTGAAGGCATTAGCTTTGGGGGTAGGATGCTCGGCATTGACAAAAAGGATTTGAGAATGGATAATTTTAAATGTGGCGTGGGTGCAATTATTGATCTAGGTTCAAGTTTGAGTTTCCTTTGAAGATATTGCAAACGAGAAACTTGAACATGCAATTGTTGATTACATAAGGGACTCTTTGGAAAGACGATATTTCTCTTTGGAAAAGTATCAACTTTGCTATATTGGACACTTGTTTAGGGATTTTAAGGGCTTTAAAGCAATAGCATTTCATTTTTGATGGAGCAACAATGGAATTAGATAAAGAGAATTTGTTTAAACAAGTATACCCAGATGTGGTATGTTTAAGTGTGTTGAATGCTGCAGAGAATTGTGTCGATCACAGTCTTCTTGGCGTAGGACTTCAAAAATATTTCTATATATCATTTGACATGAATGAAATGTATGTTAACTTTGAAAGGATGGAATGCGAATATTTCAATAATTGGAGTTGAAGAAAATGATTGATGAATATAGTTGTAAATGCGTAGTTTATAATTTTTATTATCAATATTTTTTAGATGTAATTTATTGAAAATTTTCATTTTTTCTTATTAGTGTCATGATTGAATTGTAATACCTCTAATTAAAAAACATGAGGGTAATTTAGGCTAAACAAAAACTAAAAGCAAAATATGTTTACACTTACACTCCCTGTTACCAAGACTCATCCTACCTTTTATAGAGTAATGATAATGATATATTTGATGTTGTTACAAGGTAGACGTGTGCTTCATCGTGTGAGGGCAAGTAATTAATACAATTGTCTTGCCAACTCTACATCATCAAGAAACAACAACCAACTTTAGCTGCAGGCTATTGTTGATTGATTGACAATAACATTGAAAATTAAGATTATGTGTCATTTGTTTTACATTAGCTGACAAATTTGGGAAGAGAGAATCCTTTAAAACACTTTGCACATTTACACATTTGCTTGCAGCAAACCTTTGCATAATAGTCAGAAAGTATGGCTAACTTTCGTCTAATCACCACAACCATCGTTCTTTTCCGTCTTTTGATACCAAGAACCAGCCATAGTAGTAGGAGTAGGATAGTTACGAAAATGATTCATTATAATTTTATTCACTCCCCCTATTTTGACACAAATGCTGCCGTACACAGGGATTTGCATATTTCCTTATCTCGCTTAAGATACTTGAAGGTGACAATGCAAGAAGATTTGAAGGTGACAGTACAAGATGATTCAGATGATTCAAATGATGATTCAGATCATGATACTGATTTCGAGACTGGAATTTTTGTTAAAACATCAATACCTGCATTTTTTATGGGTTTCAACATTGGTTCACGGGATGCTGCTCAATTGGTTGCGTTGGTTACTGGTAGTAATCTACTTTGGGTTCAGTGCAAACCTGGTATAGGCGGCAATAGGACATTCTATAAAAACTATTGGCCTGGGGAGTCTTCAATATATGCTGCTAATGTGAGGTGCGAGGACTTTTGTTCATCTACTCCATTAACATGTATTCCAACACCCACTCTCTGCTGGTATGTATTGAAATATTTGGGTGAAGTCGTTGACCGTGGAAATCTTGCATTTGAACGATTTATTTTCGGTTCATCATTTGACAACCAACCAGCGCATGAGTTAAATCCGTTATTTGGATGTACTAGAAAAAATAGCTACATAGACAAGTTCAATCGTGTCTTGTGGCTTGGCCCTTCTGGAATCTCATTAGCTTCACAACTGGATAGTAGTGAGTTCTCATATTGTATTGGAAATTTAAACGATCCATTTGGTGAAAAAAATATACTAATCATAGGGATAAAGTCCGGAGGAGTTGAAAATTAGGGAGTTCAATTACTACGTAAATCTTGAAGGCATTAATGACAAAAAAGATTTAAGAATCGATAATTTTAAAAGTGGTGGGGGTGCAATTATTGATTCAGGTTCAAGTTTGAGTTTTCTTTATGATATTGCATACGAGAAACTTGATTACATAGGAGACTCATTAGAAAGACGATATTTTTTTTGGACAAGTATCAACATTGCTATATTGGACACTTGTTTAGGGATTTTAAGGGCTTTACAACAATAGCATTTCATTTTGATGGAGCAACAATGGAATTAGATAGAGAGAATTTGTTCAAGCAAGTATACTCAGATGTGGTACGTTTAAGTGTGTTGAATGTTGCAGAGAATGGTGTCGATCACAGTCTTCTTGGCGTAGAACTCCAAAAATATTTCTATATATCATTTGACATGAATGAAATGCCTGTTAACTTTGAGAGGATCGAATGTGAATATTTCAATAATTGGAGTTGAAGAAAATGATTGACGAATACAGTTGTAAATGCGTGATTTTTAATTTTTATTACCAATCTTTTTTAGATATAATTTATTGAACTTTTCATTTTTTCTTATTAGTTTCATGATTGAAATGTAATAACTCTAATTAAAAGACATGAGGGTAATTTTGGCTAAACAAAAACTAAAAGCAAAATATGTTTACACTTACACTCCCTGTTACCAAGACTCATCCTACCTTTTATAGAGTAATGATAATGATATATTTGATGTTGTTACAAGGTAGACGTGTGCTTCATCGTGTGAGGGCAAGTAATTAATACAATTGTCTTGCCAACTCTACATCATCAAGAAACAACAACCAACTTTAGCTGCAGGCTATTGTTGATTGATTGACAATAACATTGAAAATTAAGATTATGTGTCATTTGTTTTACATTAGCTGACAAATTTGGGAAGAGAGAATCCTTTAAAACACTTTGCACATTTACACATTTGCTTGCAGCAAACCTTTGCATAATAGTCAGAAAGTATGGCTAACTTTCGTCTAATCACCACAACCATCGTTCTTTTCCGTCTTTTGATACCAAGAACCAGCCATAGTAGTAGGAGTAGGATAGTTACGAAAATGATTCATTATAATTTTATTCACTCCCTCTATTTTGACACAAATGCTGCCGTACACAGGGATTTGCATATTTCCTTATCTCGCTTAAGATACTTGAAGGTGACAATGCAAGAAGATTTGAAGGTGACAGTACAAGATGATTCAGATGATTCAAATGATGATTCAGATCATGATACTGATTTCGAGACTGGAATTTTTGTTAAAACATCAATACCTGCGTTTTTTATGGGTTTCAACATTGGTTCACGGGATGCTGCTCAATTGGTTGCGTTGGTTACTGGTAGTAATCTACTTTGGGTTCAGTGCAAACCTGGTATAGGCGGCAATAGGACATTCTATAAAAACTATTGGCCTGGGGAGTCTTCAATATATGCTGCTAATGTGAGGTGCGAGGACTTTTGTTCATCTACTCCATTAACATGTATTCCAACACCCACTCTCTGCTGGTATGTATTGAAATATTTGGGTGAAGTCGTTGACCGTGGAAATCTTGCATTTGAACGATTTATTTTCGGTTCATCATTTGACAACCAACCAGCGCATGAGTTAAATCCGTTATTTGGATGTACTAGAAAAAATAGCTACATAGACAAGTTCAATCGTGTCTTGTGGCTTGGCCCTTCTGGAATCTCATTAGCTTCACAACTGGATAGTAGTGAGTTCTCATATTGTATTGGAAATTTAAACGATCCATTTGGTGAAAAAAATATACTAATCATAGGGATAAAGTCCGGAGGAGTTGAAAATTAGGGAGTTCAATTACTACGTAAATCTTGAAGGCATTAATGACAAAAAAGATTTAAGAATCGATAATTTTAAAAGTGGTGGGGGTGCAATTATTGATTCAGGTTCAAGTTTGAGTTTTCTTTATGATATTGCATACGAGAAACTTGATTACATAGGAGACTCATTAGAAAGACGATATTTCTTTTTGGACAAGTATCAACATTGCTATATTGGACACTTGTTTAGGGATTTTAAGGGCTTTACAACAATAGCATTTCATTTTGATGGAGCAACAATGGAATTAGATAGAGAGAATTTGTTCAAGCAAGTATACTCAGATGTGGTATGTTTAAGTGTGTTGAATGTTGCAGAGAATGGTGTCGATCACAGTCTTCTTGGCGTAGAACTCCAAAAATATTTCTATATATCATTTGACATGAATGAAATGCCTGTTAACTTTGAGAGGATCGAATGTGAATATTTCAATAATTGGAGTTGAAGAAAATGATTGACGAATACAGTTGTAAATGCGTGATTTTTAATTTTTATTACCAATCTTTTTTAGATATAATTTATTGAAACTTTTCATTTTTTCTTATTAGTTTCATGATTGAAATGTAATAACTCTAATTAAAAGACATGAGGGTAATTTAGGCTAAACAAAAACTAAAAGCAAAATATGTTTACACTTACACTCCCTGTTACCAAGACTCATCCTACCTTTTATAGAGTAATGATTGTGAGAACCCGTAAAACCCTAATTATTTTCCTAGGGTTTATTTCCCCTTAATTGCATGTTTTCTGCATTTTCTGGCTTAGAAATATTTTCTTAGTGGATTTTATGAACAGTTATAGTTTTAAGATGATTTTTCTAGCATTGGTGAATGTTTAGAAAATTAAGAGTAAATAGTGGACGTGGGACCCACTAGTGCGAAAAGTTTGGAAAAATTCGGCCAATAAGGTTAAGTTTCGGATACTGGTGGAAATTTATCGGGTGTTAAGAGATAAGTAGAGGGTGACATGGCATTGATGTGAGAGGAACCAAGTGATTGGAAGGCATTAAATGAAGTGCCAAGTGGCACTATGTGATTGGTCCACTTGTTGGACATTTTTGACTTTTCTTATCATGGATTAAATATCTCAAAAATTGACTAAAAATTCATTCTTTCTTACCTCTTGTTGGCCGATTCTCTCTCTTGGACAAGGAAGAAAAACTTCTTCAATTTACAAGCTTCAAACTATCTCAATCTTCCATTCCAACCAATTAAACTTAGATTTGCTCCATAAAATCACTCCATTAGGTGTTAGTAAGTGACTTGGTGAAGTTGTTTTGAAGCTCTAAGGTGGCCAACCTCTCTATCTCTCTTAATTTCTTGGTAAGTGATGCTTGAACACCCTACTACACCTAATGATGGTTATATTATGCTTAGAAGAGGCTTGAGTGTTGGATTATATGATTTATTTCTTGGTTTGGCTTGATTTGGTGAAGTTTTCCATTTTATGATGAATTTCTGGTTTATATGATTTTGATGTTTGGACTAGTATGATGGTTGGTAATAAGGGGGCGTTTGGCTCTAGTAGGTGTGAATTATTGTTAAATGCAATCAATTTTGGATTTGGAATGAAATGTGAAAAGTTAGGGTTCTTGAACCCCTATTCTGTCCGAAATTTTAGGTCATAGCTATAGGCCGAATTGGACATTTCTCAAAACATGAAAGTTGTAGGTATTGATGATTTTAGTGTGCCTGCAAAATTTCAGGGCAATTGGACAAGTGTAGAGTGAGTTATGCCGTTTTTACTGTTGCTATTTTTGGTGCACAGAATGTCCGAACTGCGATAGTAATTGCCTGTTTTGACTGGAATTGGTTTGGATTTTGGAGTTGGTGTCTTCT
>NW_020863076.1:0-21658 GCF_003713205.1 Coffea eugenioides
TTGTTAAAAACTTTAGCACTCTTGCCGCCCCATTGACCGCCGTGACAAAGAAGGATGACAAGTTCCATTGGGGGGAATCACAAGAACAAGCGTTTCTCGCCCTTAAGGACACACTCACACATGCACCTGTGTTAGCATTACCAAACTTTAATAAGACATTTGAAATTGACTGTGATGCTTCTGGTGTAGGTATTGGAGCAGTCCTCATGCAAGACAAGAGGCCGTGTGCCTTCTTTAGCGAGAAATTGGGAGGAGCTGCACTGAACTACCCCACGTACGACAAGGAGTTGTACGCCTTAGTGAGGGCCTTGGAGACCTGGCAACACTACCTTCGGCCTCGGGAGTTCGTGATCCACACTGATCACGAGTCATTGAAGTACCTCAAAGGCCAACCCAAGCTAAGCAAGCGCCATGCCAAATGGGTAAGCTTCATTGACACCTTCTCCTATGTGATTAAGTACAAGACTGGCAAGACGAATGTGGTCGCTGATGCTTTGTCACGTAGACACTCCTTACTTGTCTGTCTTGATGCCAAGTTACTTGGGTTCGAAATGGTGAAAGACCTCTACACTAATGATCATGACTTTGGTGCTATCTATGCTGTGTGTGTTAAGAATCCACAGGGAAAGTACTTTTTGCATGATGGATTCCTATTCCATGTAGATAAACTATGTGTGCCTAACTCTTCCATTCGTGATCTTTTGATTCGCGAGGCACATAGTGGTGGTCTCATGGGCCACTTTGGCATTGCCAAGACTCTGGCTATGTTACAAGAGCACTTTTACTGGCCCCATATGCGTAGGGATGTTGAACGCATGGTTGGTAGGTGTGCTACTTGTCACAAAGCTAAGTCCAAGACAAACCCACATGGCTTATATACCCCGTTACCTATCCCTCACCATCCCTGGGTTGACTTGTCTATGGACTTCATACTAGGTTTGCCTCGATCACCAAGGGGTAATGATTCTATATTTGTGGTGGTTGATAGGTTTTCTAAGATGGCTCATTTTATCCCCTGTCACAAAACTGATGATGCATCTCATATTGCTACTCTATTCTTCAAGGAAATTGTCTGTCTGCATGGTATGCCTAGGACCATTGTTAGTGATAGGGATGTGAAATTCCTAAGTTACTTTTGGAAGACTCTGTGGTCTAAACTTGGCACTCGGTTACTATTCTCCACCACCAGTCATCCACAAAGCGATGGACAAACTGAAGTTGTCAATCGCACACTCGGCACACTACTTCGAGCATTGATTAAAAAGAATCTTAAGACTTGGGAAGAGTGTTTGCCTCATGTTGAATTCGCCTACAATCGAGTTGTTCACAGTGCTACACACTACTCACATTTTGAGATTGTTTATGGCTTTAACCCGCTGACCCCTCTTGATTTAGTACCCTTACCTTCCTCTGAGCACACAAGCTTAGATGGGAAAAAGAAGGCCGATTTTGTACGCAGGTTACATGAAGCCGCTCGAGCAAACATTGAAAGGCATACTCAGCAATACACCCAGTAGGCTAACAAGCACCGCCACAAAATGATTTTCGAGCCTGGTGATTGGGTTTGGTTACACTTACGCAAAGAGAGGTTCCCCAAGCAGCGACAGAGCAAATTATCCCCCAGAGGGGATGGACCTTTTCGTGTACTCCAATGGGTTAATGACAACGCATACAAATTGGAGCTACCTGGGGAGTACAATGTTAGCGCGACCTTCAATGTCGCGGACTTGAGCCCGTTTCTTGGTGAGGAGGATCCAGATTTGAGGGCAAATCCTTCTCAAGAGGAGGGGACTGATGTGAACCAGGGCCAGGGCCCAGTCCAAGTTCCATTGGGCCCAGTCACACGTGCACGGGCCAAGCTCTTCAAGGAATCACTCCAAGCCCTTGTTCGAGCTGTCCACGATCAACATGGAGCCTATAGAGATATTGAAGGCTTGGAGAGGGTCAATCAAGCAACTTACACTTTGGTCCAAGCCCAAGAAGACTCCAGTGGGCCTCCTTACGAAGCGGCCGAGTAGGGCCTTAGTCATTGTTTTCAATTTAGTTGGATTCGTTGTTCGTAGAAGGCATGGGCCGGCCCACCTTGATGACAAGGTAGCCGACCTCCCCTTTAGGTTTCTTTAGGGTTTTGTTATTTCATTAAGCCTATAAATAGGCTAGTCTTGTAAGGTTAAAACTCAGTTTTGATGAATAAAATTCTTAGTGCATTCATTTTCTTTCAAAGAGAATTCGAGCCTTTTAACTTGCTTGGCAAGGGTTATTGAGCAATCTCGCGTCCTGTCCTTGATTGTTCATCCGACCTATTCCCCTGGAGTACTCACCTTCATCGGAGTGTCGTCTACCACCTTCAAATCAAATCGTGTTGTCCGTTTGGTTAGAGGTTCCGCACACCAAGCGTAGGACATCCCCGCTAGATCCTTGGGCAAACGTGCTACGTGTCTCGACCGTGGATCGAGGAGCGTATCAACCCGACAACCCAAAATTCTGGAATTTGCGGAGCGTGCTGGTCCTCGGCCTTTTGGTCGGGGGTTTGGTGGTATTTTGGTGTTGCTTTGGTGTTAGTCAATCAGGTCTTCGACCTCCGCTGAGCTGTCGAGGGTCTCGCTGCCCGGTCGCGGAAGCAACTTAGGATCTTAGAGGACACGTTACGGAATCGACGGAGTTGAACCCAAACTCGGACCACTCAAGAACGAATTCAACGGCAGAGGATGCCACAATCAAGTGTGTTTGCTTGATTGATAAGTCAATAAACAACCTAGGAACCACACTAGGATGTTCAACTTAGCTTTCACAAGCTAGAGGAATTTGGCTTAATGGAAGACGAAATTCTAGAATTTTATTAATAACATCGCAAAAACTAAATGTACCATCAGCTTTAGGGCTATTTATAGCCTTGACTAAACCTAATAAAGCTTGGAAAGCATGAAAGGAAAATCGGCCAGCCCATTGGGTCTCTCTTGGCCGAAAGCTAACCTACTAATTAACTAGCTTAATGACTAGCTAAAGTACTATTGGACCTAAGGCCCACATGGCCGAAGCTAAGCTCAACAAGAGCTACTTAATCGAGGCCCAATCCTCCCTTTGAGGCTTGCTCATTCGTATCATTCCCCTCCTCTTGAAAAGGATTTGTCCTTAAATCTTGGGAAAAAGTGGTACTCCATGCAATGAGGGAG
Source organism: Coffea eugenioides (assembly GCF_003713205.1). Lineage (NCBI taxonomy): Eukaryota > Viridiplantae > Streptophyta > Magnoliopsida > Gentianales > Rubiaceae > Coffea > Coffea eugenioides. The sequence continues at coordinate 3,174 of NW_020863076.1, forward strand.
CGAGATGAATGAGCACCAGCCACGTCACATGTCGCTTGGACAACCTCACGATGCTCTTGAACAAGGACATTCGCCAAGACAAGAAACACCTTGTATAAAGCTTGTGAAAATTCCATGTAGCACTCCAAAACTCTCTCATCAACCCTTGGTCGTTTGCATGTCAAATTCAAACCCATAAAACAAATCACACAATTAGTATATGTAGGGTTAATACTACTTGACAACTTACGTTTCACATGCACTAGATAGGGATCTTCATGATGACTCTCATTCAGCTTAGAAAAATCTTGAATCTGATCGTGCAAGGTAGTATAAATCGACCCTAGTTGTTGCTGATTTGGCACTACTTGCCCATCTGGAGATAGAACAATGAGCCATTCATGTTGCGCTTCCGTGGAAGGATGAACCAGTGAGGTAAAAACAACATTCGGGTCTTGATTGACACACTTGTCTGCATCACCCAACATAAGTGGCAGCAATGAAGTGAAGGTCACACTCCAGACGAGTCACTTGAATTTGCGCCAGTTTGAGTTGATAAGATGATCTCATGGTGACCAGCTTTTGGATGTATGAATATGCATGGAAGATTACAAGCAGCTGGCACAAGCATGAAATCAGGTTGCAACTCTTTAATCAAAGCTGGAAAATTTCGAGCAGCCTTACAACCTACAAAAACAAAATGAGTCTCAGCTTGTTTTGAACCAGAAATTGGATACATAAGCAATGGAACGTCATTAATTAAGTGGTAAGAAGGTCTAGAATAAGAGTTAAATGCAAAAACTCCCTGTGACACGTGATTCCTTCCATCAATCGATTCAACTTGAGACTGCATTGATGGCTCTTTACATTTTCCTTCAAAATCTGCATAGGAAATACATGTGTGAGGATGGAAATAATGCTCAAAAGAAGGTAAAGATGATGAATGAACCATGGGTAACAAACAAGAATAGAAATATGGAGTTCGAATTAATTCTCCATTGGTGCGGACAGATTCGGGTTGTTCCATGAAGTGATACCAAATAGATCTATCTCCTAGAAGACAAACTCCATGGAAGCTAGTGAATTGTACAAGCAACTTTGGAATGGAACATTGCATGACTAACTTCACTCGACTTCGCTCAATCCGTACAAAAGCAGAAACACTAAACAAGGCAAAGTTAAGTTCGTTAGGAAAACTATAAACACTCGCCTTCCCATGCACAATCAGCTCACTTGATGCTTCACTCATCTCCTCAGATTTTTTTACCTCTTTTTCAATCTCACATTCCTCAACTTTACCTCAAGTGCACTCTCACCACCATAACTCTTCTTTGTCCAATGTAGTCAGTATAATCTGCCCATATTTGCATAGAAATTCTGTAGTTATTTTTCTTTCTGATTACCAGTTTGTTAGGATATTTGGATCATTGTTTAAGTCCAGTAATCACACTAACGATCTAATATTTGGCGACAGTTTTACATTTCTTCTTGTAGGAAAAATACCCAAAAATTGAAACACAAACAAATAACAAGAGATTGTAATGGCTTACAGCAATCAATTCTGTGTTTGTCTCATCTAATCTAGTAGTAAACAACCATTAGACAGAGGAAGCTCCTCACTCCTTTACTGTAGCTTGCTTCCCTTTGTTGACAGGGCGCCCCTGAATTGAATGGAGGCTTGCATCTTCTTCCGCTGCTTCCAGTGTGTCTGGCCACAAGGTGAAAAGGCAAATTGGAACCGGACGTGATGATGCAATTCAGCCCCATATATGGGGGTGCCCAGTGATTCTTTGTTTGGGCTTGAATTTGCAAGAAGTGAAATTCTGAGATTCGTGTGATGTTAAGATTAAGTATGGAGCTCATCAATTTCCGACGTAGATTAGATTCTATGGATTCTTTGTCAGATGAATTCAAGTTTCAGCTAAGATAGTTCTGAAAGACACCCAAGACAAAGCACAGCACCCACAGTAAAACTCACCCATGCTTCAGGCTTTCATAGACAGCTAACAACAACAGAGGATCTAATGCCAAAAAATGAGGATCTCAACAAAGAGGAGGAATTATTCTTACCAAAGCACAACAACTAACAGAGGAAACTTTCCAAAATCCTGCAGCAAAAAGAACGTCCCAAAATGGACAAGACAACCAAAATGCCACTATTCAGTAAACAGTTTCAAAGGACAATTTTCTGGCTACATCAGTTTGAATCAGAAAATCAAGTTGCAAAATGCAGCTCACTAGCAAAATTTTCTAATCGTTTGTTTTAGCCATACTCTCTTATTGTCCACGAGATGGTGCTAATGGGACTAACGTAGCTTGGTAAACCTGCTGTATTCCAGAAATTAAACATCTTTTCTGGTTTTTTTTGCTTCCAAGGGATATGATCTTCCACTTGAAAATTAATGAACCTGTTCATCGTCAACAAAAGCAATCATACAGTTGATTAAAAATGTGGATGAAAATAGCACATCTAAGATATCATACTTATTAATTGCCAAAGTTATGGCAATGAATGGAAGTTTTCAGCTATTATCCAAGCCACATAATAGGAAGGTTCCAATAACTTGTTAAAAATTTTTGGAAGTCTTGCATGTGCTTTTAAACTATCGTTTTCATCAAATTGAATTGGTTGACTGGTAACAAGATGCAATTTTCTATTGATCCACTTGTTATTCCTAACCTTAGTAAAGCTTTCATTCTTTGAGTATAAACGAAACGCGTCTGACAATATTAATATAATACATATATTTAGCCATAGTTATTAAAACTCGATTGATTTTGGTGACCAGCATCAGACCAGATTGGATCTCTAGTTAGATCGGCCAAGAGATTGATTCGGACAAATCCATTTCACCCAACCAAGAACCCATTCGGTTTTTCAATTGACCTGGTCTTTCTCTCTCTCTCTCTCTCTTCAATCATGGTTTTTTGTTTTCGAAACAAAGTGTACATGTGCTTTTGATAATATTTCTACATTGGATCTTCAATTAATCTCTTGACTTCATCGGGTCCTCTGTATAGCAAAAAAGAGGAGAGGACAATAGCTCCAAAGAATCTATGGGCATGTCTATTCCATCTTTGTAGTTACTTGCTGATAGCCATTGGTGAAGCAGTCGTAACTGTTATGGTAATTATTAAGCGGCATCACTTCTGGCCTAACCTCGTCAAAGCTGCCCACCACCAACACCAACCCGTCGACAAGCTCGGCTTGGCGTTATGCGTTTTAGTATATTTCTTCCCTGGGATGTTCACGACCATCGTATTTATGGCCCTCGCTCCGCTGTTAAAGTCTTAGTTCACCTGTGCAAATCGGTTGCCCAGAAAAGATCCCGGCCATCCGTGGACGACGACCTGGAGAGCGGACCTAACGCATAAATAAACAAGTAAATTAGTAGATTGGATTTAACTAAAGCAACTCAAAATTAATTACATTATTCAAGTTTGTTACAAAATCAAAATAATAAGCTTCAACAATTATAATGATGATTTTGATTCGATTTCTGTTATCCTTTGGTTGCCTTTACTCAAATACGGAATTCCCAAGTCGAGCACACAAAGCTTTCTCGGGCTACTTGCACTTCTTAACAATAGTTTGGCTGGCTAAACATTTTCCAGTGAGCGTCTCCATCAGAATAAGTAGGCGCAATATACAGTTAATTGTTGCGCATCTCAATGCTGGTCCTTAATAATCTGGTTGCATTTGAAATCACGATGTCCAAGTGCAACAGCAATCAGTAATTTTTCCTCCTTGTTATATATTGCCCAAAACATCAAATGCTGAGGAATGATGAGTGAACTTTGCAGTTTCACTGATTTTTCTGATCTTCTCTTTTGGGGTTTAGCTGATTTTCTCTGTTGAAATGCAAAACACGTAAAAGCTCCAATAGGTATATGCTATATGTTAGCTGCATCCAGTGCAACTGGAATCGAGCACTATTCCATTCAGGGTTTCTGCAGATTTTTTCCATGGTGTCTAATGTTTCAAACTGCATGTGTCAGTTACAAGTTCATAATTGGTCGCATACAAATCAATTTTAAATAGTATCAAGCAACTGAACTTGTGCGATTTCATTGATGTTTGTATCATGTATGCATGTTCCTTTCAGATGCACAAATTAGATACTCCCACGTAATTACCAATTGATAAGTAGCATAGCTAACAACACACCAGTACTGTCAAACTGATAAAATAGTAAATCTTGATATGTATTTTAGCTAACCAATACCACAAGTCTTGAATGATCGTTCACAGGACTAATCAATATAGCCCTTGAACTTGAATACTCTGCACTGACAAACTCCACTAGAGAGTAGAGGCTAGAAAGTTATACTTTTCTTGAAATAAAGGTGCGATTTTTCTGTATATTATTATTAGTTACATACATGCACGCTCGGAAGTATACTATGGCATCCATATATTAATTACTCTACCGCAATCTCACAAAGAAAAAGCTCAATTCTTGCCCCGAAGCACCATCTGGATTTATCATGTACAATGATTCCGAATCTTTTGAACCGACCGTCCTCTCAAATCTTGCTCTAATGTAAGTTAATTCTCCATCACCAGTTTCTTTCTCATGTGGGCTTGGAAGAACACCAGCACCCATTGAAACTCCCCTGAGGAGCTGCATAACATGAATCTCATCATCACTCATATTCTTTCTCCTGATGGAATAACCAATTTTCCTTCCATTGCAGAATACAGCCCACACAAACTCCTCCAAAACCTTCTTTTTACGAGTTTTCGTATCGCTTTCTAGAGCAAACCTGACAACATCGGACCCCATTTCTTTATGAAATGCAGTTGTGAGCATCGGTAGCTCAATCACAAAAATAGGCAAACGATGAGGATCTTCTTGAATAGCTAGGCTCACTCTCCCTCTACGGTACCCAAACAAAGTTACTGTCGTAGCATTGTCTGTCAGCAAATGTTTCCGTGGCCTGCCCAACAGTGCTACCATTTTGCAACCCGTGGTTAACATAGGCAGAAGCTTGAACATGCGAAAGAGGCCTCCAGCGCCACCGCCGGTGCCACCTGATTTTGGTTTCTTGTCTGGATTGGTGGGACGTTGCAGCAGTGATAGTAAGACGTGATTTTCCATTTTGTGGAATGTGTTAGGGTGTAAAAAAGGCAGAGGCATTGAGGGGTTTTGCAAATATTAAATTTAAGCAAGGGATGGTGTGCAGGTGTTGGCTATGTTATGGAATAGTGTGGGAAGTGTTTAGTTTGTATTTATAGGAAGTTGTGAAGGTCACCAGACGGATTGCTCTTAGAATCATTTTTGCCCTTTTCAATGGTGGGGAAGGAAAGAGAAACACTTTTAACTCAAGTTGGCTCCAATTGAAACTTGACTGAGAAGCAGGGCAATGTGATTCCTTCTGTTACTCAACATTGTTGTGTTCCTTAGGAGTTAGCTTTAATGGCTAAAGCTGATGTGACAAAGTCCTAAAATTTTAGGGGATTTGACGCTTCAACAACTAAAATTTTCAATTGTACGAGATAACATATAACCAAATGCAGTCAATGTAAACACTAAGATAACACACACACACACACACACACACACACATATATATATACACACACACACTAAAACAGCAAACGACTACTATATATATTCACTTGTAGGTGGATTTGTAATTCACAATTACCATCTAATTTCTTTTTTTTTTTTGCTTGATATAGAAGTATAGAATTTATTAATCAAATAATGTTCGCAGCATTAAGAGTGGAAAGGACGAAGTCTGGGGGAATAGAATCCCACCAAGAAATCTCCACGATGAATAGATAGAACTTCAACTCGGAGAGGGAAAAAGGGAGAGTGTTTGATCAATGGGATAAGACGAAGCAAGTGGACCACAAGTACACAAAGTGGGGAAGGTAGAGGAAGAAAAAATTCTATAAAGATGGAAAAGGTAGTATTATTATGCTGGTAACAGCATGTGCCTGGCTGGTTATTTCATGGCGCATCCACATCATTTGTTGCTTTTTCAAACCCAGTCCTGATGAGGATTCAATAGATGCAGTTCATCTTACCCCTAACATCACTTGCCTGTTGTCCATTTGAGTTAGTGTTCACTTTTTCAGGACTAGTAACACACCCTTTATCTCCATCACTATCAGCACCTCAATTTCTTCGACCACATAAACACGTCCGAAAGTTACATACACTACTAAGATTGTTTTGGCAACAACATTAGGAAATGGACTAGGCCCCGACTGTGTTCGGCATGTTTCATTTGTGACCTAACTAGCTAGAAAAACTCAAGTTCTCGATTTGGTTTTAGTAGTTTTTCAAGCATCATAAAAGGCTTATGTGATATGGGGGTGTTGGGTGTCAAACCAGCAAAAATAAAATTCCTACTCTTAAGTCACGAATTAAGTCCACTATGGTACTGGAGCAGGGACTTAGGCTGTGCAATGGGTTACTAGCTTCACCCTGGTGCCAGAGTTTGCTTGATCCGATATACCAAAGTGTATTAATTACGTGAAAGACAAAATTCGAATATAGCAGCGAGCAGGGTCGAATCCACAGGGACTTGGGAATTTATTTTGAATGAATGTAACATTAAATAAAAATGGGGGAAGTTGATATGGAACTGTCTAATTTAATTGCTCAAATTAAAAATATAAAGTAAATTGACGGAAGGAAAATCTCTAGTCAAAGGTATAATCTCCACTTATGGTTCGAATCACTGATCACAGATGCAGAGATAAAATCTTTCATTTACAAATAAACTGGTTATGGTTGTCAACAAGCTCTGACAACCTGCCTAACCTTACTGATTCGATAACCACAACAAGCTCTGTAGTTATTGCCCTAGCCAATTAAGCAGTCCTAAACACGCTCTTAGGATTTAACCTATTGACAGCATTAATCATTAGACTGGCCACCAATTATAACCAACAAACACACACGCTCGGTTTATTTAGGCTATATCATATATTTCCGCAACAACGACTCAAAAGTTTCTACTACAATTGAATCATATCACTTGCCACATGCACTAAAATTACCCAACAATTACGGATTGAGCACTCTTAGATGGCTGTTAATTACTCACACAATTAAACAGTGATCAAGTATTTAATTGCAAGAAATAATCATATGCATAAGTGAACAGGAAATATATAAACACTTGCAAATTAAAGAACGTAGGGAAATCAATTCGATCTCACAGTTTTGTCGAACCAAAGCTTCGATTTAACCTCTGACTAGATGAAGAAATTAGCCACTCCTCATAGTTGAATTGCAGCCATTTCCCAACAATTACGGATTGAGCACTCTTAGATGGCTGTTAATTACTCACACAATTAAACAGTGATCAAGTATTTAATTGCAAGAAATAATCATATGCATAAGTGAACAGGAAATATATAAACACTTGCAAATTAAAGAACGTAGGGAAATCAATTCGATCTCACAGTTTTGTCGAACCAAAGCTTCGATTTAACCTCTGACTAGATGAAGAAATTAGCCACTCCTCATAGTTGAATTGCAGCCAAAAGTACTGGATTGCAAAGGCATTGCGTTTTTACTAGAAAGCAAGGAATAAAAGATGTTTTTCCCGTTGGGGAATATTGTCGAACACCTGGCGTGTGTCAGAGGCCAGTCCAGAGAAAGGAAACTAGAACTAAACTAAAAAGCTAAACTAGAGGTCCCCCCTTGCTTCTGTACGTCCTCTCCTTAAAAAGCCAAAAGTAAGATGACTAAAAGCTATCTCCGGTGGTCCCCACACATGTGGACAAAGTCTCCAAAATTACTCCTTCTTCCAAGTCTCTCTACGTTGCTTTCTTTTAAGAGCCCAAATGACTTATAGCTTTGTGGTCCCCACCAATCCAAGGCCTAAGGATTGAAGCCCTTAGAAGTCTCCATATTCTCCATAAAGTCCCTCCTTTTTGGTAGTTTTCTGCTTCATTCCTGAAATTAAGTCCCGATACCAAATATGAGTAAATATCAGCAATTAACACAATATTTGTCAGGGATAGAAGGGAAAATTAATAATAAAAATACCAACAATTAACACCCTATCAATTCCCCCCACACCTAAACCATGCTTGTCCTCAAGCATGAGAACAAGAAACAAACACCAATATTTGATAGTGGCTATTGCTCTATCCAACAAATTGCCAAGATACCAAGAAAAATAATATTCAAGCATCAATGGTCAAGTCCAAGAAACATCACTCCGGTTAGCTTCTAAACCACAAATGCCTCTAATTCCAGGTTAACTAATCTAAGAAAAAGGAATGACACACAACAGTTATCAGCAAATGGTCCAACTATTAACCAAAATCTCAACATTAAATCCATAATTCGGCAAGCTGACTTTTATTACACACTAACACAACCTTCACTTTTTTTCACATTTTTTCTACTTTTCTCTCTTTTTTTTTTCTTTCAATAGTAACAAAAGACTTAGTCGCTAGCCATTTGAGCCTTTTGACGCGAACTCCAACATTGGCCAGATGAAGGAGCCCGGTTACTCAGCTTCTATCGCCACGTGACCACGTACTCATAGAAGTTACTACCTTTTGACGCGAGAATCAACACTTTTAGGTGCAGATCCCCGGTTACTCAGTAGTAACTAATAGCGGAGTACAGTCAAGTTTATTCATAGTTAAAAATCACAAAAACTCAATATAACACAAAAACCAAAAGAAAACTTGCATCAGCTAGCCTCATTTTCAAACATGGAGAACTAAAGTTAATAACCGGACCAATTCACACGAAAATGCCAATAATCATTCCCTATGCCTAGGAAAGTTAACCAAAAATTATAAGAGTAAAACAATCATTGATATTCACCAAAGAGATGTTTTTGGATTCAACCACATTAACTTGGTACCCTTTTATTATTAAAACTTGGCAATAGCAGAAATAAAGGCAACAATCCAACATCAAACTTGGCATCACATACGAGCTAATCACTAAAAAGAAGAAAAAGAAAATGAATGAAAGACACTAGCACCATAACTGCTCCCCCCACACCTAAATCCTACATTGTCCTCAATGTGACAAATAAAAAGCAAAAGTGAAGCAAAAGTGAGAGGGAAAGCAACCACACTTCCCTGAAATCGGGGCATAGTGAAGGGCGAGGTGGAAACGGAGGTGCAAAGCCTGTAAGAAACAGAGACTGCGCCAAATCATGTGCCATGCCGGCGACATTGGCATCGACGTTGACCATGCGAGCCTCCAAAGTCTGAACCTGGAAAACTAAGAAGAGAGGAAGAAATGAGCTGAAATCGCGTTTCTGAAGCCTTTGTTGGGACACATAAAACGCGATTGAAAACGCGCCTTCAACTCGCGTTTTATAAGTCGCGTTTCCTTCACAAATCTTGCAGGAATGAAAACGCGATTGAAAACGCGCCTTCAACTCGCGTTTTATAAGTCGCGTTTTGTGCACAAATCTCGCAGGAGTGAAAACGCGATTGAAAACGCGCCTTCAACTCGCGTTTTATAAGTCGCGTTTTGTGCACAAATCTCGCAGGAGTGAAAACGCGATTGAAAACGCGCCTTCAACTCGCGTTTTCTAGTCGCGTTTCACTGTGGCTTTCGGACGATTCTCATTGTGAGCTTCCTGCACGTCATCACGCGGGCACGTCAAAACTGAAGGGCACCTATAAATCGGCAAAAACGAAAACTGAAACCCAAAATTAGTCGAATTCAAGGAGAACACCTCTAAACTACCACACGGAATTGAACAAACAATTAAAATGAACAATTGGGTTGCCTCCCAAAAGCGCCTTTCTTTAAAGTCTTTGGCTAGACAAAATAATGCTTCAATCAGAGAGTTCAGGCACTGCAAGGGTCACCTCCTCAACATTATTAACTTGAAATCCTTCATAAAAAGGTTTGAGACGATGACCATTAACCTTAAAAATCTTGTCAGTGTGAAGACTTTGAATTTCTACTGCACCATGAGGAAACACATTAGTCACAATAAAAGGTCCAATCCAACGAGAACGCAATTTACCAGGAAAAAGTTTAAGTCTAGAGTGAAAAAGAAGTACTTTTTGACCAATACAAAAAATTTTCCTTGAAATTGCTTTATCATGAAATGCTTTTGTCTTCTCCTTATAAATGCAAGAACTCTCATATGCATCATTTCGGATTTCCTCCAACTCTTGCAATTGCAACTTCCTGTGTTCTCCAGATTCATCCATCCGCATATTATAATTTTTAACTGCCCAATATGCCCTATGTTCCAATTCCACAGGTAGATGACAAGGTTTGCCAAAAATTAATCGGTAAGGAGACATACCTATGGGGGTCTTAAAAGCTGTACGGTAAGCCCAAAGTGCATCATCTAAGCGCAAACTCCAATCCTTTCTATTGGGATTCACCGTCTTTTCAAGTATCGACTTGATTTCTTTATTGGAGATTTCTGCTTGACCACTAGTCTGCGGATGATAGGACGTAGAAACCCGGTGAGTGACGCCATATTTCTTCAACAATGCTTCCATTACTCGATTGCAGAAGTGTGTCCCTCGGTCACTGATAATTGCTCTTGGCGTGCCATACCTGACAAAAATATGAGATTTAATAAAATCAACTACAACCTTAGCATTGTCAGTCCTAGTTGCCTTAGCCTCTATCCACTTTGAGACATAATCAACTGCAAGTAATATATACATATTACCAAAAGAGGAAGGAAATGGACCCATAAAATCTATACCCCATATATCGAAAATTTCACAAACCAGTATAGGAGTAAGAGGCATTTGATCTCTATGGCTTAAATTACCTGTCTTTTGACAATTTGCACATGATTTACAAAATAAGTATGCATCACTAAACAAAGTTGGCCAAAATAAACCACACTCTAAAACCTTTCTTGCAGTTCGCTTAGGGCCAAAATGTCCACCACACGCATATGAGTGACAGAAAGATAAAATTGATGGAACCTCTTCTGTAGACACACACCTGCGAATAATTTGATCAGAACAATATTTCCACAAGTATGGTTCGTCCCACACATAATATTTAACATCACTTTTAATTTTTTCCTTTTGAGCTCTAGACAAATCATTAGGTAGCGTTCTAGTAACCAGATAATTCACTAAATCAGCATACCAGGGAGTTGTCTTTTGAACTACAAAAAGATGCTCATCTGGAAAATTATCCTTCAAGGGAGCAGGTCCTTCACTATTGATCAAACGACTGAGATGATCAGCAACCATATTTTCGGCACCCCTTTTGTCTTTAATTTCCAAATTAAATTCTTGGAGTAGGAGAATCCACCTTATAAGTCGTGGTTTGGCCTCTTTCTTGTTGAGCAAATATTTCAAAGCTGCATGGTCAGAATAAATAATGACTTTAGTGCCAAGTAAATAAGAACGGAATTTTTCTAAAGCAAAAACAATAGCTAAAAGCTCCTTTTCCGTAGTCGAATAATTGCACTGGGCACCATCCAAGGTCCTCGAGGTATAATAAATGACATAAGAAGCTCTGCCCTCCTTCTGGCCAAGTACTGCACCAACAGCAAAATTGCTGGCATCACACATTATCTCGAAAGGAAGACTCCAGTTTGGTGGTCGAACCACTGGTGCTGAAGTCAATGATCCCTTGAGCGTGTCAAATGCACTCTTGCAATTATCATCAAAATGAAATACCACATCCTTTTGAAGTAATTTGCATAGAGGATGGGATATCTTTGAAAAATCTTTGATGAAACGCCTATAAAAACCTGCATGGCCAAGAAAAGAGCGAACTTCCCGCACACTTGCAGGGTAAGGTAAACATTTGATAATTTCTACCTTAGCCTTATCTACCTCAATTCCTTTTGCAGATACCACATGGCCTAAAATTATGCCTTGGTCCACCATAAAATGGCATTTCTCATAATTTAAAACAAGATTAGTCTCAATGCACCTTTTAAGAATTTTTGTGAGGTTAGTTAAACATTCATCAAAAGAATTACCATAGACAGTAAAATCATCCATAAACACTTCTATGATATTCTCCACATAATCAGAAAATATACTAACCATACACCTTTGGAATGTAGCAGGCGCATTACAAAGACCAAAAGGCATTCGTCTATAGGCAAATGTACCAAAAGGGCAAGTAAATGTGGTTTTCTCTTGATCTTCAGGCGCCACTGGAATTTGTAGAAAACCTGAAAAACCATCAAGACAGCAATAATGAGATTTTCCTGCCAACCTTTCCAACATCTGATCAATAAAAGGCAATGGAAAATGATCTTTACGAGTTAATGCATTTAATTTTCTAAAATCGGTACAAACTCTCCACCCATTTTGAACTCGAGTGGGCACTAACTCACCTTTAGGATTTTCAATAACAGTAATTCCTGTCTTTTTAGGAACTACTTGAACAGGACTTACCCACTTACTATCCGAAATGGGATAGATTATACCTGTGTCAAGAAGTTTTAAAACTTCTTTCTTCACTACCTCCATCATTGGTGAGTTCAATCTCCGTTGAGCCTCTCTCGAAGGCTTAGCACCATCTTCTAACAAGATGCGATGCATGCAAGTGGCTGGACTTAATCCTTTTATGTCAGCCACTGTCCATCCTATTGCCTCCTTGTGGTCCTTCAACACCCGAATTAGTTTTTCTTCCTCTAAAGCAGTCAATTTACTGGAAATTATTACTGGGAGTGTATCTCCATCTCCCAAGAATGCATACTTTAAATTATCCGGTAACTGCTTTAATTCCACCTTCGGGGCTTGCACAATAGATGGCAAAAGCTGTGAATGAGACAGAGGTAATTCCAAGTAAGACACATTGGAAAATTCTGGGCAAAGAGAATTCAATTCAAAAATAACTTCCTGCAATTCAAAAGGAAAAACAAACTTCCCTTTTATCTTTTGCAAATTTTCCTGACAGAGACCAGTAGAAATAGCAACCTTCAACGCATCGTCATTATTAAATTCAAAATTTTGCTGCGCCAAAGAATCAATTACATCTATAACAAAAATTGAATGAGATTCACCAGGATATTTCATGGCATCATAAATATTAAATTTAATAACATCACCATCAAATTCCATAGTCAATGTGCCAGTGAAAACATCAATTTTTGTTCTAGCAGTTTTCAAAAATGGTCTCCCTAACAGTATTGGAGATGAATTAGAATTATCATCCTCCATATCAAGCACATAAAAATCTGCAGGAAAAATCAAATTATCAATTTGCACTAAAATATCCTCCAAAACTCCATCAGGATAGGCATTTGATCGATCAGCCAGTTGAATTATTACGCCCGTCTCTTTTAAAGGCCTAATGTTCATCAAATTATAAATAGAACGAGGCATAACATTTATCGAAGCACCCAAATCCAACATAGCTTTTTCAATTTTAATATTACCTATTTTGCAAGGGACAGTAAACATACCTGGGTCCTTGCATTTAGGAGGCAATTTTTTCTGCAAAACTGCCGAAACATTTTCTCCCATATGCACTTTCTCGTTTCCTTTCAACTTTTTCTTACCAGTGCATAATTCCTTCAAAAATTTAGCATATCTAGGAATTTGCTTAATTGCATCTAAAAGAGGGATATTTACCTCAACTTTTCGAAAAGTGTCCAAAATCTCCTGTTCGTGCTCTTGCTTTTTGGACTTTGCCAGTCGACTAGGAAATGGAGGCGGAGGTGTAACCACTTGTGTTGATTTTTCTCCAAAATCTGGTTGTTCCAAGGCTCTAGGTTGAGACACATTCCCCTCTTTTTCGAGCTCTTCCTCGATTGCTTGTTCAGAAATTTTCTTGCTCGGCTCAGGCAACTCTTTGCCACTTCTTAATGTGATGGCACTAGCATTTTGCTTGGGGTTGACAATTGTCTGCGAAGGTAGCTTTCCAGATAATTGGGATTCCAATCTATTGACTGTGGAAGCTAACTGGCTCATTTGATTCTCCAAATTATGAATGCTAGTTTTCGTCTCCTGTTGAAATTGTTGAGTGTTAGTAGCCAAAGATTTCACAATATCCTCAAGTGACATACCTGATTTAGGAGCAGGTTGTTGCTGTGAAAGTTGAGGTCTAGGTTGATATTGTGACTGATGTGAAAATCCTGGTGGCCTTACTGCATAATTAAAATTAGGATGATCCCTCCATCCTGGATTATAGGTGTTTGCATAGGGATCATACCGTCTCTGAGGTGGTCCTGGAAATCCAACTGCATTAGCCTGCTCAGTCGAATCATCTTGGAGTGTGGGGCACATATCTGTTGGATGACTCGAACCATAGCAGATTCCACATGTTTTCAATTGCTGCATTTGTCCTATAGCTAACTTTTCAACCAAAGAAGTTAGACAATCTAATCTTTGCTCTATTGTAGAATTACTTACCTCATTGACTCTACGAGTCGTGTTATCCTGCCTGTCTCCAAATTGTTGAGCATTTGCAGCCATACTCGATATCAAATTTCTTGCCTCCGTGGGTGTTTTATTCACTAAGGAGCCCCCACTGGCAGCATCAATAATTCTTCTGTCAGTTTGGGACAGACCCTCATAAAAATACTGGATGAGGAGTTGGTCAGGAATTTGATGATGAGGACAACTAGCACATAGTTGCTTGAATCTTTCCCAATATTCATGTAGAGTCTCTCCATTGAATTGTCGAATTCCACAGATGTCTTTCCTAATGCTTGCAGCTCGGGATGCAGGAAAGAATTTTTCTAGAAAATGCTTCTTCATGTCTGTCCATGTGGATATTGACCCAGAGGGCAGATAATAGAGCCAATCCTTAGCTTTATCGGCTAAGGAAAATGGAAAGGCTCTTAATTTAATTTGCTCCTCTGTGACTCCCTGAGGTTTCATTGTCGAGCAAACCACATGGAATTCTTTGAGATGCTTGTGGGGATCTTCACCTGGTAAGCCATGAAAAGAAGGAAGTAAATGGATTAGTCCAGATTTTAACTCAAATGCAACCTCTAATGTAGGATAAGTAATGCATAGAGGCTGTTGATTTAAATCTGGTGCAGCCAATTCTCTCAATGTCCGTTCATTAGCCATGGTGCTATCTATCTCTTCCGTCTCACTAAATGAATCCACAAAATCTACTACTGAATTATGTCCAGTAGATGAGGAGGATGCCTCTGCTCGTTCTCTTGTTGCTTTTCTCAATGCACGAGCAGTTTTCTCTATCTCAGGATTATATTGCAGTTCACCTGTACGAGAAGATCTAGGCATAAACCAGTAACAATAAAAATAAAAATAAAAAATAAACAAAGAAAATATAATTCAAAGAAAATAAATTTATTTTGACACCAAGTCCCCGGCAACGGCGCCAAAATTTGTTGGGTGTCAAACCAGCAAAAATAAAATTCCTACTCTTAAGTCACGAATTAAGTCCACTATGGTACTGGAGCAGGGACTTAGGCTGTGCAATGGGTTACTAGCTTCACCCTGGTGCCAGAGTTTGCTTGATCCGATATACCAAAGTGTATTAATTACGTGAAAGACAAAATTCGAATATAGCAGCGAGCAGGGTCGAATCCACAGGGACTTGGGAATTTATTTTGAATGAATGTAACATTAAATAAAAATGGGGGAAGTTGATATGGAACTGTCTAATTTAATTGCTCAAATTAAAAATATAAAGTAAATTGACGGAAGGAAAATCTCTAGTCAAAGGTATAATCTCCACTTATGGTTCGAATCACTGATCACAGATGCAGAGATAAAATCTTTCATTTACAAATAAACTGGTTATGGTTGTCAACAAGCTCTGACAACCTGCCTAACCTTACTGATTCGATAACCACAACAAGCTCTGTAGTTATTGCCCTAGCCAATTAAGCAGTCCTAAACACGCTCTTAGGATTTAACCTATTGACAGCATTAATCATTAGACTGGCCACCAATTATAACCAACAAACACACACGCTCGGTTTATTTAGGCTATATCATATATTTCCGCAACAACGACTCAAAAGTTTCTACTACAATTGAATCATATCACTTGCCACATGCACTAAAATTACCCAACAATTACGGATTGAGCACTCTTAGATGGCTGTTAATTACTCACACAATTAAACAGTGATCAAGTATTTAATTGCAAGAAATAATCATATGCATAAGTGAACAGGAAATATATAAACACTTGCAAATTAAAGAACGTAGGGAAATCAATTCGATCTCACAGTTTTGTCGAACCAAAGCTTCGATTTAACCTCTGACTAGATGAAGAAATTAGCCACTCCTCATAGTTGAATTGCAGCCAAAAGTACTGGATTGCAAAGGCATTGCGTTTTTACTAGAAAGCAAGGAATAAAAGATGTTTTTCCCGTTGGGGAATATTGTCGAACACCTGGCGTGTGTCAGAGGCCAGTCCAGAGAAAGGAAACTAGAACTAAACTAAAAAGCTAAACTAGAGGTCCCCCCTTGCTTCTGTACGTCCTCTCCTTAAAAAGCCAAAAGTAAGATGACTAAAAGCTATCTCCGGTGGTCCCCACACATGTGGACAAAGTCTCCAAAATTACTCCTTCTTCCAAGTCTCTCTACGTTGCTTTCTTTTAAGAGCCCAAATGACTTATAGCTTTGTGGTCCCCACCAATCCAAGGCCTAAGGATTGAAGCCCTTAGAAGTGCCTCCATATTCTCCATAAAGTTCCCTCCTTTTTGGTAGTTTTTCTGCTTCATTCCTGAAATTAAGTCCCGATACCAAATATGAGTAAAATATCAGCAATTAACACAATATTTGTCAGGGATAGAAGGGAAAATTAATAATTAAAATACCAACAATTAACACCCTATCAGGGGGAAAGAAACCTGGAGGAATTGGCTGTTCGAGATTGATGGCTGGTATTTAGAAGATCAACGGATGCAAACTGATTAGTGCGAATGCATGTCCAAATATTTCCTGCATCCTGTTAATGCCATTCAATGTCACAACGAACTGGAAAGATCGAATAGAATCCGTGTTCAAATGGGAAACACTTAATCAGCAGGACATTTATTAACATATGTTCTGATTTTTGCATCTCTTTGTCCATCAACTTTACCTCCTCATTATTCATATTGTGAAATTTTTAAGAGCTGTAATTCTCATCTCTTTCTTCAAATGAATAATTGTAATAACAAGGATATTGAGATTGCATTCCAATATAAACCCAACTTAATCACAATATAAATCAGAATCATCACTAAAACTAAACTGCTACCACTACCACTACTACTAGGACAAAGGATGTGATACCCCGAATATTAGGAGGTTGGTTGTAAAGAAGATATTAAAGTGTATTTCTTTGGATTTGATTTAAAACCTTATTTTATTTTAAAAAGATTAGAAACCCTAATATTTTAAACAAAAACCCTAGTTACTTGTGACTAACCGGTTTTCTTAAATCTCTCATATTTTAATTGAAACCCTAATTTTAATCACTGGAATTGTAAAATCCCTCACGTTTTTCTTAAAAATTTCCTTTTATTTGAAAATTATTTATTTATTATAGCCCTACTACCCAATCATTCCACAATGAGTGTAAATAAATCTAGAAAGTAGAGTTTCACTTTTGGTTTCAAGATTGGGGTAAAATTAGGGTTTTCGCGATTTTTCGTAGGATGATTTTTCGGTACGGAGCAAGGATCAAATTTGGTAATTAAAAGTGACTTTTAGGTGAGAAATAATATGTGATTAGGAGCAATGATATAAGGTTAGTGATTGGGAAGTAAAAACCCTAGTACGTGTGTTTTTAAGAAAAACGGCGCGAACCGACGGGTACCGCGCACTACCGATTGAACACACCACTTGACCACCACTTTCTTACCATACAAGCTCATTAATACTTGAACAAAATATCTTCTTATTTTCCAGCTAGCTTGACTGAATTTTAAGGCTAAAAATAGCAAGGAAAAGAAAGAGAAAAATGAAAGGTGGTGGTGGCGACACTTGTCGCCACCTAAGGGTTTCTTGACCAAGAGATTAGTATTCCTTTTTAACCCCAATTTTTGCATCTTTCCTTCATTATTTCTGCTCCATAGCCGAACAAGAAGAGAGAGAAAGGGAGAGCAAGGGAAAACCATTTCCTTCTTGATTTGCACTATCCAAGTGAGAAGAAAGAAAACTAAACCGATTAAAGAGTGAGTTGTGGAGTTGGGAAGCTAGGGGAACTAAATTTTCCAAAGGAGGTGGAGTATCACTCTTCCAAGCTTTGTCTTTGAGGTATAAGATCTGATCATGGTTCTTGTTCTTTTAAATTTTGGTTTAAAATGTTATCTAGTTCATGTTTTGGCTTGATTACAAGATATGCAAGTTGTTGTGATGATTTTGGATGATATATGCAAGTTAGGGTTTCCTAAATTTCTGCCTAGACTTGTTGTATAGTGGGTATATGTTGTATATAAGATTATATAAGGGGCTTTGGTAGTGTTGGAAGCAAGAAATGAATAGATTGTCATGAAATCCCAAAAATTTCAGATTTCTGGAAATTTCCTAATTCAGTTCTGCCCGGTTTTAGTACTCATATTTAGAGTCCAAATTAGGCTTGGTATAAAACATGAAAGTTGTATAGAATGGTATTTTATAGGTGCCTACAAAA
>NW_020863077.1:0-23172 GCF_003713205.1 Coffea eugenioides
TAGGCGAGTGTGTACTTTATCGCACTCGACCTAAATAAATATGAAATTTTCAATGATTAATGATTAAATGCTACTTGCGCATGAATGTAAGCCTTTTTGGGCTGAACTGGCCATTGCCCCTTGTTACCGGTCGTCTCGAGCCAGAAGTGGACTCGGTCGGGCGATTAGGGACCTGGGTGAACGTTTGGTATACTCGAGTATTACCTTTGTAGGTTGGTGGAGGTTGGTGGAAAATAATGAAATGTCAAATGAAGGATAGGAGAACGAATGTATCATTTGCACGAATGTTACTATCGCTTTCCATTGTACATGTTTCTTGAATTATTGATACTCCATATTTAATGTTTTGTAAATGTTGAAATTGTTTCTGGACTTATCATTTGATTTGAATTGAACATCATTGAAATGAACTATGGTTAAAGCGATTTGATTACTGATTTTACTGGTTACTCGCTGAGTTTCTATCTCACCCCAAAAATGTTTTATTCCTCTCCACAGGGCTCAAGGCGAAAGAAGGGCTTGTAGTGTTTATTCATGGATTATCTCATGTATGGATTGAACTTGGATTTCCTTTTGTGTAATCATTCATATTGGGATTGTATTGAACGTTTAAGAACGTTTAGAATTGATTGGATGTGTAATAGTCTAGTTTTGGACTTCCTAACTGTTTCCCAAAATTTGGGCTTGGGGTTGGAATTTAAAGGATAGAGTGGCGCTGCGGAAGCGTGGACGCTTCGCTTTTGATATGTTAAAGTTTGGGAACCATTTGATGTATATTTGATTATATAATCTTGAAATTCAATGGAGGATTGGTAGTGACGACTGAGTCCGGCGAGAGCTGGGAGGCGGCGCCGCCGAACGCCTCTGGTCGCCTAGGGGGAGGTGGGCCGTGACAGTTGGTATCAGAGCCTAGTTCAGATCTCTGTGTGTATCCTAGTGCTTGAAATTTAGGATGCGGACTGTGGGTTTGATTTGACTCTTAGTGTTTACTTGGAATGCGTTTGAGTGATTTCTTTCGGGATGTTCGGACTTGATTGGTACAAGGGGAAATGTCGTGGACGACATTCTTTAAAGGAGGGGAGATTGTGACGCCCCGAAAAAAAATGAGTGTGAGAAACCGTAAATTCCCCTAATATTTTTCCTAGGGTTTTTCCCCTTTCATGGCATGTTTTCTGCATTTTCTGGCTTAGGAAAATTTTCTTGGTGAATTTTATGAGTAATTATAGTTTTTAGATGCTTTTTCAAGCATTGGAGAGTTTTTGAAAAATTACGGATATATAATGGACGTGGGACCCACTAGTGCGAAAAGTTTGGAAAAATTCGGCCAATAAGGTTAAGTTTTGGATACTGGTTGAAATTTATCGGGTGTTAAGAGATAAGTAGAGGAGGTGAAGTGATTGATGTGAGAGGAAACAAAAGGATAGAAATGCATTTATGAAGTGCCAAGTGTCACTATGTCTTTGGTTGGACTTTATGGGACACTATTCACCTTTTTGACTTTTTCCCATTAAGTTAAATATCTCAAAAAAATCAATAAAATTCACTCTTTTCTTCTTCTCCATGGCCGGCTCTCTCTTGAGCAAAGAAGAAAGAAACTCTTCACCATTTTAGCTTCCATTTAGTTCAATCTTCCAAAAACAATTGCCTAAACTAGTTTCTACTCCATAAAATCCCTCCATTAGGTGCTAGTAAGTTGTTTGGTGAAGTTTTTAAGGAAGCTAAGGTGTTCTACAACTCCCTCTCTCTTGTTTACTTGGTAAGTGGTGATGGAATATCCTCCTACACTTAATGATGTTTAATTGGTGCCTAGTGGTGGCTAAAGTGTTGAAATTTCTGATTTATTTCTTGGTTTGAGATGAATTGGTGAAGTTTTTATTTTTTTGAGGAATTTTCTGGTTTAATGTGATCATGATGTTGTGGTTATTTATGATGGTTGGTAATGAGGGGTAATGACTCTAGTAGGTGTAAATGATTGGTAATTGCAACCAATTTTGGGTTTGGAAGGAATTTGAGGAAGTTAGGGTTTCATAACCCCCTTTTCTGTCCGGTTTTGTATCATATGGTTAGAGGCCGAATTGACCTTTTCTTAAAACATAAAAGTTGTAGGTATCCATGTGTTTGAGGTGCCTGTAAAATTTCAGGTCATTTGGAGTAGTGTAGAGTGAGATATGTCGATTTTACTGTTGCTGTTCTGGGTTGATCAGAATGTGCGAACTGCGATTGAAATCGTTTGTTTTGACTGGAATTGCTTTGGATTTGGATGTTGGTGTCTTCTGATGAAATTTAGCTTGATGTCTTAGCTACCGTATGCCTTTGGAATCAATGCATTTGGACCTGTATAGACTGAGTTGTACTGATTACAGAATAGTGTAATTTGTAAACCTGCAATTACGGTTCTGGTTTGTATTGGCTATTGACTTAGTGTGCTGGGATTTGGACTGAGTGAACATTCTACATTGTTGTAGCCTGGTTTTAGCTTCAAACGGTGGGTCTTGTACCTTCATCCGACAATCGTAGCACCTTTGATACCATTACCGCAAAATGACGTCAAAACTATTTTTCTGGTTTGAGCTAAACTTTCATTTCCGGACTTTTCCCTAGCTGGACTTGTACTAGTACTACTTGGAGCTTGCTGAATGGCTATTGGATGAACTTGTTGTTGTGTGTGTACCTTTGGGACTGATTTGAGGAGGTAATGAAGCCATGATGGCTGGAAAAGTTAACAAATTCAGGGGAAGTGCTGTCCGAACTTTGAAGGAACTCGTTTGCATTGAGTTTGTGATTTAAGACTTGGATTTGAGCAAGGCAATGATATTTGATGGATGATTTCTGAGCCATGGAGGTGAGTGGCCTCAAACTATT
Organism: Coffea eugenioides; assembly: GCF_003713205.1. Taxonomy (NCBI): domain Eukaryota; kingdom Viridiplantae; phylum Streptophyta; class Magnoliopsida; order Gentianales; family Rubiaceae; genus Coffea; species Coffea eugenioides. The sequence continues at coordinate 2,863 of NW_020863077.1, forward strand.
TCTAAAAGTATTTATGAACCGTTTCTTGCATTATTTACTTTTGAACTGTTTCCAAATTTAATGTTGGAACTGTTTTCTTACATATCATGCGTGCTTGCATATCAGTGTCTTGTTATTATTGATTTTGCTTTCAATGATTGTTAAAACGAGTTTTCTAGGCGAGTGTGTACTTTATCGCACTCGACCTAAATAAATATGAAATTTGCAATGATTAATGATTAATACTTACTTGCGATGAAATGTAAAAGCTTTTTGGTCTGAACTGGCCATTGCCTTGTTACGGCCCGGTGTCTCGACAAAGTGGACTCGGTCGGCCGGCGATTAGGACCTGGGTGAAGTTTTGGTATAACTCGAGTATTACCTTTGTAGGTTGGTGGATGGTTGGTGGGAAAATAATGAAATGTCAATGAAGAATAGGAGAAAACGAATGTATAATTTGCACGATGTTACATGCTTTCCATTGAATGTTTCTTGAATTATTGATACTCCATATTTTTAATGTTTTGTAATGTTGAAATTTTTCTGGACTTATATTTGATTTGAATTGACATCATTGAAATGAACTATGGTTAAATGCGATTTGATTACTGATTTTACTGTTACTCGCTGAGCTTCTAGCTCACAAAATGTTTCTATTCCCCCACAAGGGCTCAAGGCGAAGGAAGGGCTTGTAGTGTTTATTCATGATTATCTCATGTATGGATTGAACTTGGATTTCCTTTTGTGTAATCATTCATATTGGGAATTGTATTGAACGTTAAGAACGTTTAGAATTGATTTGGATGTGTAATAGTCCTAAAGTTTTTGACTTCCTCTGTATACAATGGTGATCAAGGATCAGAGTGGCGCAGTGGAAGCGTGGACGCTTCGCTTTTGATATGTAAAGTTTGGGAACCTTTGATGTATATTTGATATATATATCTTGAAATTCAATTGAGGATTGTAGTGAACGACTGAGTCCCGGCGAGAGCTGGGCAGGCGGCCCGCCGAACCCTCTGGTTCGCCTTAGGGGGAGGTGGGGCCGTGACAGTTGGTATCAGAGCCTAGGCTTCAGATCTCTGTAGTGTATCCTAGGCTTGAAATTTAGGATGCCGGACTGTGGGTTTGATTTGACTCTTAGTGTTTACTTGGAATGCTTGAGTGATTCTTTCGGGATGTCTCGACTTGATTGGTACAAGATGGAATGTCGATGACGACATTCTTTTAAGGAGGGGAGATTGTGACGCCCCGAAAAAAAATGAGTGTGAGAACCCGTAAATTCCCCTAATATTTTTCCTAGGGTTTTTCCCCTTTCATGGCATGTTTTCTGCATTTTCTGGCTTAGGAAAATTTTCTTGGTGAATTTTATGAGTAATTATAGTTTTTAGATGCTTTTTCAAGCATTGGAGAGTTTTTGAAAAATTACGGATATATAATGGACGTGGGACCCACTAGTGCGAAAAGTTTGGAAAAATTCGGCCAATAAGGTTAAGTTTTGGATACTGGTTGAAATTTATCGGGTGTTAAGAGATAAGTAGAGGAGGTGAAGTGATTGATGTGAGAGGAAACAAAAGGATAGAAATGCATTTATGAAGTGCCAAGTGTCACTATGTCTTTGGTTGGACTTTATGGGACACTATTCACCTTTTTGACTTTTTCCCATTAAGTTAAATATCTCAAAAAAATCAATAAAATTCACTCTTTTCTTCTTCTCCATGGCCGGCTCTCTCTTGAGCAAAGAAGAAAGAAACTCTTCACCATTTTAGCTTCCATTTAGTTCAATCTTCCAAAAACAATTGCCTAAACTAGTTTCTACTCCATAAAATCCCTCCATTAGGTGCTAGTAAGTTGTTTGGCGAAGTTTTTAAGGAAGCTAAGGTGTTCTACAACTCCCTCTCTCTTGTTTACTTGGTAAGTGGTGATGGAATATCCTCCTACACTTAATGATGTTTAATTGGTGCCTAGTGGTGGCTAAAGTGTTGAAATTTGTGATTTATTTCTTGGTTTGAGATGAATTGGTGAAGTTTTTATTTTTTTGAGGAATTTTCTGGTTTAATGTGATCATGATGTTGTGGTTATTTATGATGGTTGGTAATGAGGGGTAATGACTCTAGTAGGTGTAAATGATTGGTAATTGCAACCAATTTTGGGTTTGGAAGGAATTTGAGGAAGTTAGGGTTTCATAACCCCCTTTTCTGTCCGGTTTTGTATCATATGGTTAGAGGCAGAATTGACCTTTTCTTAAAACATAAAAGTTGTAGGTATCGATGTGTTTGAGGTGCCTGTAAAATTTCAGGTCATTTGGAGTAGTGTAGAGTGAGATATGTCGATTTTACTGTTGCTGTTCTGGGTTGATCAGAATGTGCGAACTGCGATTGAAATCGTTTGTTTTGACTGGAATTGCTTTGGATTTGGATGTTGGTGTCTTCTGATGAAATGTAGCTTGATGTCTTAGCCGTATGCCTTTGGAATCAATGCATTTGGACCTGTATAGACTGAGTTGTACTGATTACAGAATAGTGTAATTTGTAAACCTGCAATTACGGTTCTGGTTTGTTATTTGGCCTATTGGACTTAGTTGTGCTGGGATTTGGACTGAGTGACCTTCTACATTGTTGTAGCCCTGGTTCTTAGCTTCAAAATGGTGGGTCTTACACCCTAATCCGATAATCGTAGTGCAATTTGTGCCATTACCGCAAAATGACGTCAAAACTATTTTTCTGGTTTTGAGCTTAACTTTCATTTCCGGACTTTTCCCTAGCTGGACTTGTACTAGTACTACTTGGAGCTTGCTGAATGGCTATGGGATGAACTTGTTGTTGTGTGTGTACCTTTGGGACTGATTTGATGAAGTAATGAAGCCATGATGGCTGGAAAAGTTAACAAATTCAGGGGAAGTGCTGTCCGAACTTTGAAGGAACTCGTTTGCATTGAGTTTGTGATTTATGACTTGGATTTGAGCAAGGCAATGATATTTGATGGATGATTTCTGAGCCATGGAGGTGAGTGACCTCAAACTATTTCTAAAATTATTTATGAACCGTTTCTTGCATTATTTACTTTTGAACTGTTTCCAAATTTAATGTTGGAACTGTTTTCTTACATATCATGCGTGCTTGCATATCAGTGTCTTGTTATTATTGATTTTGCTTTCAATGATTGTTAAAACGAGTTTTCTAGGCGAGTGTGTACTTTATCGCACTCGACCTAAATAAATATGAAATTTTCAATGATTAATGATTAAATACTACTTGCGCATGAATGTAAGCCTTTTGGGCTGAACTGGCCATTGCCCCTTGTTACCGGTCGTCTCGAGCCAGAAGTGGACTCGGTCGGGCGATTAGGGACCTGGGTGAACGTTTGGTATACTCGAGTATTACCTTTGTAGGTTGGTGGAGGTTGGTGGAAAATAATGAAATGTCAAATGAAGGATAGGAGAACGAATGTAAATCATTGCACGATTTACTATCGCTTTCCATTGTACTGTTTCTTGAATTATTGATACTCATTATTAATGTTTGTAAATGTTGAAAATGTTTCTGGACTTACATTTGATTTGAATTGAACATCATGAAATGAACTATGGTTTTAAGCGATTTGATTACTGATTTTACTGGTTATCGCTGAGCTTCTGCTCACCCCAAAAATGTTTTATCCCCTCACGGGCTCAAGGCGAAGGAAGGGCTTGTAGTGTTTATTCATGGGATTATCTCATGTATGGATTTGAACTTGGATTTCCTTTTGTGTAATCATTCATATTGGGGAATTGTATTGAACGTTTAGAGTTTAGAATTGAATTGAGTTAATAGTCTATTTTGGATTCCTACTTGTATACCAATTGTGATCAAGGATAGAGTGGCGCTGCGGAAGCGGGCCGCTTCGTTGATATGTAAAGTTTGGGAACTTTGATGTAATATTTGATATACTATTATCTTGAAATTTCATTGAGGATTGGTAGTGAGATGAGTCCCTGCGAGAGCTGGCAGGGCGGCCGCGAACCTCTGGTTCGCCTAGGGGGAGGTGGCGGCGTGACAGTTGGTATCAGAGCTAGGCTTAGATCTCTTGTAGTGTATCTAGCTGAAGTTTAGGATGCCGACTGTGGGTTTGATTTGACTCTTAGGTGTTTACTTGGAATCCTCGAGTGATTCTTTCGGGATGTCTCGCTTGATGGTACAAAGAGGGAATGTGAGGACGACATCTTTCTAAGGAGGAGGAGATTGTGACGCCCGAAAAAAAAAGAGTGTGATGAACCGTATTCCCTAATATTTTTCCTAGGGTTTTTCCCCTTTCATGGCATGTTTTCTGCATTTTCTGGCTTAGGAAAATTTTCTTGGTGAATTTTATGAGTAATTATAGTTTTTAGATGCTTTTTCAAGCATTGGAGAGTTTTTGAAAAATTACGGATATATAATGGACGTGGGACCCACTAGTGCGAAAAGTTTGGAAAAATTCGGCCAATAAGGTTAAGTTTTGGATACTGGTTGAAATTTATCGGGTGTTAAGAGATAAGTAGAGGAGGTGAAGTGATTGATGTGAGAGGAAACAAAAGGATAGAAATGCATTTATGAAGTGCCAAGTGTCACTATGTCTTTGGTTGGACTTTATGGGACACTATTCACCTTTTTGACTTTTTCCCATTAAGTTAAATATCTCAAAAAAATCAATAAAATTCACTCTTTTCTTCTTCTCCATGGCCGGCTCTCTCTTGAGCAAAGAAGAAAGAAACTCTTCACCATTTTAGCTTCCATTTAGTTCAATCTTCCAAAAACAATTGCCTAAACTAGTTTCTACTCCATAAAATCCCTCCATTAGGTGCTAGTAAGTTGTTTGGTGAAGTTTTTAAGGAAGCTAAGGTGTTCTACAACTCCCTCTCTCTTGTTTACTTGGTAAGTGGTGATGGAATATCCTCCTACACTTAATGATGTTTAATTGGTGCCTAGTGGTGGCTAAAGTGTTGAAATTTCTGATTTATTTCTTGGTTTGAGATGAATTGGTGAAGTTTTTATTTTTTTGAGGAATTTTCTGGTTTAATGTGATCATGATGTTGTGGTTATTTATGATGGTTGGTAATGAGGGGTAATGACTCTAGTAGGTGTAAATGATTGGTAATTGCAACCAATTTTGGGTTTGGAAGGAATTTGAGGAAGTTAGGGTTTCATAACCCCCTTTTCTGTCCGGTTTTGTATCATATGGTTAGAGGCCGAATTGACCTTTTCTTAAAACATAAAAGTTGTAGGTATCGATGTGTTTGAGGTGCCTGTAAAATTTCAGGTCATTTGGAGTAGTGTAGAGTGAGATATGTCAATTTTACTGTTGCTGTTCTGGGTTGATCAGAATGTGCGAACTGCGATTGAAATCGTTTGTTTTGACTGGAATTGCTTTGGATTTGGATGTTGGTGTCTTCTGATGAAATTTAGCTTGATGTCTTAGCTACCGTATGCCTTTGGAATCAATGCATTTGGACCTGTATAGACTGAGTTGTACTGATTACAGAATAGTGTAATTTGTAAACCTGCAATTACGGTTCTGGTTTGTTATTTGGCCTATTGGACTTAGTTGTGCTGGGATTTGGACTGAGTGACCTTCTACATTGTTGTAGCCCTGGTTCTTAGCTTCAAAATGGTGGGTCTTACACCCTAATCCGATAATCGTAGTGCAATTTGTGCCATTACCGCAAAATGACGTCAAAACTATTTTTCTGGTTTTGAGCTTAACTTTCATTTCCGAACTTTTCCCTAGCTGGACTTGTACTAGTACTACTTGGAGCTTGCTGAATGGCTATGGGATGAACTTGTTGTTGTGTGTGTACCTTTGGGACTGATTTGAGGAAGTAATGAAGGGCCATGGAGGCTGGAAAAGTTAAATAATTCAGGGGAAGTGCTGTCCGAACTTTGGAAGGAACTCGTTTGGCATTGAGTTTTGTGCTTAAGACTTGGATTTGAGAAGGCAATGATAATTTGATGGATGATTTCTTTCTGAGCCATGGAGGTGAGTGCTCACACTATTTCTAAAAAGTATTTATGAACGTTTCTTGCCTTATTTACTTTTGAATGATTTCAAATTTTAAATGTTGGTAATGTTTTCTTAGCAACTCAGCGGCTTTGCATATCAGTGTGCTGTTATTATTGATTTTGCTTCCATGGATTGTTAAAAGAAGTTTCTAGGCGAGTGTGTACTCTTATCGCACTCGACACTAAATAAATATGAAATTTTAATGATTAATGATTAAAATATACTTGCGCATGAAATGTAAGTTTTGGGCTGACTGGCCATTGCCCTTGTACGGGTCGTGCTCGAGCAGAATGACTCGGTCGGGGCGATTAGGGACTGGGGAACGTTTGGGTATAACTGAGTATTATTTGTAGGTTGGTGGAGGTGGTGGAAACTAATGAATGTCAAATGAAGGATAGTAGAACGAATGTAATATTTGCAGAAATGTTACTATCGCTTTTCATTTACATGTTCTTGAATTAATTGAACTCGTATTTAATGTTTTGTAAATGTTGAATGTTCCTGGATTTCATTTGATGAATTGAACATCATGAAATGAACTAATGTAAAGCGATTTTGATTACTGAATTTTACGGTTACTCGCTGAGCTTCTGTCCGCTCCAAAAATGTTTATTTCTCCACAGGGTCAAGGCGAAGGAAGGGCTTGTAGTGTTTATTCATGGATTATTCATGTATGGATTGAACTTGGATTTCCTTTTTGTGTCAATCATTCATATTGGGATTGTATTGAAAGTTAAGAACGTTAGAATTGATTGGAGTGATAGTCTAGTTTGCTTCCTACTGTATACCAATTGTGATCAAGATAAGAGTGGCCTGCGGAAGCGTGGACGCTTCGCTTTTGATATGTAAAGTTTGGGAACTTTGATGTAATTTTATATATATATCTTGAAATTCAATTGAGGATTGTAGTGAACGACTGAGTCCCGGCGAGAGCTGGGCAGGCGGCCCGCCGAACCCTCTGGTTCGCCTTAGGGGGAGGTGGGGCCGTGACAGTTGGTATCAGAGCCTAGGCTTCAGATCTCTGTAGTGTATCCTAGGTTTGAAGTTTAGGATGCCGGACTGTGGGTTTGATTTGACTCTTAGTGTTTACTTGGAATGCTCGAGTGATTCTTTCGGGATGTCTCGACTTGATTGGTACAAGAGGGAATGTCGAGGACGACATTCTTTTAAGGAGGGGAGATTGTGACGCTCCGAAAAAAAATGAGTGTGAGAACCCGTAAATTCCCCTAATATTTTTCCTAGGGTTTTTCCCCTTTCATGGCATGTTTTCTGCATTTTCTGGCTTAGGAAAATTTTCTTGGTGAATTTTATGAGTAATTATAGTTTTTAGATGCTTTTTCAAGCATTGGAGAGTTTTTGAAAAATTACGGATATATAATGGACGTGGGACCCACTAGTGCGAAAAGTTTGGAAAAATTCGGCCAATAAGGTTAAGTTTTGGATACTGGTTGAAATTTATCGGGTGTTAAGAGATAAGTAGAGGAGGTGAAGTGATTGATGTGAGAGGAAACAAAAGGATAGAAATGCATTTATGAAGTGCCAAGTGTCACTATGTCTTTGGTTGGACTTTATGGGATACTATTCACCTTTTTGACTTTTTCCCATTAAGTTAAATATCTCAAAAAAATCAATAAAATTCACTCTTTTCTTCTTCTCCATGGCCGGCTCTCTCTTGAGCAAAGAAGAAAGAAACTCTTCACCATTTTAGCTTCCATTTAGTTCAATCTTCCAAAAACAATTGCCTAAACTAGTTTCTACTCCATAAAATCCCTCCATTAGGTGCTAGTAAGTTGTTTGGTGAAGTTTTTAAGGAAGCTAAGGTGTTCTACAACTCCCTCTCTCTTGTTTACTTGGTAAGTGGTGATGGAATATCCTCCTACACTTAATGATGTTTAATTGGTGCCTAGTGGTGGCTAAAGTGTTGAAATTTGTGATTTATTTCTTGGTTTGAGATGAATTGGTGAAGTTTTTATTTTTTTGAGGAATTTTCTGGTTTAATGTGATCATGATGTTGTGGTTATTTATGATGGTTGGTAATGAGGGGTAATGACTCTAGTAGGTGTAAATGATTGGTAATTGCAACCAATTTTGGGTTTGGAAGGAATTTGAGGAAGTTAGGGTTTCATAACCCCCTTTTCTGTCCGGTTTTGTATCATATGGTTAGAGGCCGAATTGACCTTTTCTTAAAACATAAAAGTTGTAGGTATCGATGTGTTTGAGGTTCCTGTAAAATTTCAGGTCATTTGGAGTAGTGTAGAGTGAGATATGTCGATTTTACTGTTGCTGTTCTGGGTTGATCAGAATGTGCGAACTGCGATTGAAATCGTTTGTTTTGACTGGAATTGCTTTGGATTTGGATGTTGGTGTCTTCTGATGAAATTTAGCTTGATGTCTTAGCTACCGTATGCCTTTGGAATCAATGCATTTGGACCTGTATAGACTGAGTTGTACTGATTACAGAATAGTGTAATTTGTAAACCTGCAATTACGGTTCTGGTTTGTTATTTGGCCTATTAGACTTAGTTGTGCTGGGATTTGGACTGAGTGACCTTCTACATTGTTGTAGCCCTGGTTCTTAGCTTCAAAATGGTGGGTCTTACACCCTAATCCGATAATCGTAGTGCAATTTGTGCCATTACCGCAAAATGACGTCAAAACTATTTTTCTGGTTTTGAGCTTAACTTTCATTTCCGGACTTTTCCCTAGCTGGACTTGTACTAGTACTACTTGGAGCTTGCTGAATGGCTATGGAATGAACTTGTTGTTGTGTGTGTACCTTTGGGACTGATTTGAGGAAGTAATGAAGCCATGATGGCTGGAAAAGTTAACAAATTCAGGGGAAGTGCTGTCCGAACTTTGAAGGAACTCGTTTGCATTGAGTTTGTGATTTAAGACTTGGATTTGAGCAAGGCAATGATATTTGATGGATGATTTCTGAGCCATGGAGGTGAGTGACCTCAAACTATTTCTAAAAGTATTTATGAACCGTTTCTTGCATTATTTACTTTTGAACTGTTTCCAAATTTAATGTTGGAACTGTTTTCTTACATATCATGCGTGCTTGCATATCAGTGTCTTGTTATTATTGATTTTGCTTTCAATGATTGTTAAAACGAGTTTTCTAGGCGAGTGTGTACTTTATCGCACTCGACCTAAATAAATATGAAATTTGCAATGATTAATGATTAAATACTACTTGCGCATGAATGTAAGCCTTTTGGGCTGAACTGGCCATTGCCCCTTGTTACCGGTCGTCTCGAGCCAGAAGTGGACTCGGTCGGGCGATTAGGGACCTGGGTGAACGTTTGGTATACTCGAGTATTACCTTTGTAGGTTGGTGGAGGTTGGTGAAAAATAATGAAATGTCAAATGAAGGATAGGAGAACGAATGTATCATTTGCACGAATGTTACTATCGCTTTCCATTGTACATGTTTCTTGAATTATTGATACTCCATATTTAATGTTTTGTAAATGTTGAAATTGTTTCTGGACTTATCATTTGATTTGAATTAAACATCATTGAAATGAACTATGGTTAAAGCGATTTGATTACTGATTTTACTGGTTACTCGCTGAGTTTCTAGCTCACCCCAAAAATGTTTTATTCCCCTCCACAGGGCTCAAGGCGAAGGAAGGGCTTGTAGTGTTTATTCATGGATTATCTCATGTATGGATTGAACTTGGATTTCCTTTTGTGTAATCATTCATATTGGGATTGTATTGAACGTTTAAGAACGTTTAGAATTGATTGGATGTGTAATAGTCTAGTTTTGGACTTCCTACTGTATACCAATTGTGATCAAGGATCAGAGTGGCGCTGCGGAAGCGTGGACGCTTCGCTTTTGATATGTAAAGTTTGGGAACCTTTGATGTATATTTGATATATATATCTTGAAATTCAATTGAGGATTGTAGTGAACGACTGAGTCCCGGCGAGAGCTGGGCAGGCGGCCCGCCGAACCCTCTGGTTCGCCTTAGGGGGAGGTGGGGCCGTGACAGTTGGTATCAGAGCCTAGGCTTCAGATCTCTGTAGTGTATCCTAGGCTTGAAATTTAGGATGCCGGACTGTGGGTTTGATTTGACTCTTAGTGTTTACTTGGAATGCTTGAGTGATTCTTTCGGGATGTCTCGACTTGATTGGTACAAGATGGAATGTCGATGACGACATTCTTTTAAGGAGGGGAGATTGTGACGCCCCGAAAAAAAATGAGTGTGAGAACCCGTAAATTCCCCTAATATTTTTCCTAGGGTTTTTCCCCTTTCATGGCATGTTTTCTGCATTTTCTGGCTTAGGAAAATTTTCTTGGTGAATTTTATGAGTAATTATAGTTTTTAGATGCTTTTTCAAGCATTGGAGAGTTTTTGAAAAATTACGGATATATAATGGACGTGGGACCCACTAGTGCGAAAAGTTTGGAAAAATTCGGCCAATAAGGTTAAGTTTTGGATACTGGTTGAAATTTATCGGGTGTTAAGAGATAAGTAGAGGAGGTGAAGTGATTGATGTGAGAGGAAACAAAAGGATAGAAATGCATTTATGAAGTGCCAAGTGTCACTATGTCTTTGGTTGGACTTTATGGGACACTATTCACCTTTTTGACTTTTTCCCATTAAGTTAAATATCTCAAAAAAATCAATAAAATTCACTCTTTTCTTCTTCTCCATGGCCGGCTCTCTCTTGAGCAAAGAAGAAAGAAACTCTTCACCATTTTAGCTTCCATTTAGTTCAATCTTCCAAAAACAATTGCCTAAACTAGTTTCTACTCCATAAAATCCCTCCATTAGGTGCTAGTAAGTTGTTTGGTGAAGTTTTTAAGGAAGCTAAGGTGTTCTAAAACTCCCTCTCTCTTGTTTACTTGGTAAGTGGTGATGGAATATCCTCCTACACTTAATGATGTTTAATTGGTGCCTAGTGGTGGCTAAAGTGTTGAAATTTGTGATTTATTTCTTGGTTTGAGATGAATTGGTGAAGTTTTTATTTTTTTGAGGAATTTTCTGGTTTAATGTGATCATGATGTTGTGGTTATTTATGATGGTTGGTAATGAGGGGTAATGACTCTAGTAGGTGTAAATGATTGGTAATTGCAACCAATTTTGGGTTTGGAAGGAATTTGAGGAAGTTAGGGTTTCATAACCCCCTTTTCTGTCCGGTTTTGTATCATATGGTTAGAGGACGAATTGACCTTTTCTTAAAACATAAAAGTTGTAGGTATCGATGTGTTTGAGGTGCCTGTAAAATTTCAGGTCATTTGGAGTAGTGTAGAGTGAGATATGTCGATTTTACTGTTGCTGTTCTGGGTTGATCAGAATGTGCGAACTGCGATTGAAATCGTTTGTTTTGACTGGAATTGCTTTGGATTTGGATGTTGGTGTCTTCTGATGAAATGTATCTTGATGTCTTAGCTACCGTATGCCTTTGGAATCAATGCATTTGGACCTGTATAGACTGAGTTGTACTGATTACAGAATAGTGTAATTTGTAAACCTGCAATTACGGTTCTGGTTTGTTATTTGGCCTATTGGACTTAGTTGTGCTGGGATTTGGACTGAGTGACCTTCTACATTGTTGTAGCCCTGGTTCTTAGCTTCAAAATGGTGGGTCTTACACCCTAATCCGATAATCGTAGTGCAATTTGTGCCATTACCGCAAAATGACGTCAAAACTATTTTTCTGGTTTTGAGCTTAACTTTCATTTCCGAACTTTTCCCTAGCTGGACTTGTACTAGTACTACTTGGAGCTTGCTGAATGGCTATGGGATGAACTTGTTGTTGTGTGTGTACCTTTGGGACTGATTTGAGGAAGTAATGAAGCCATGATGGCTGGAAAAGTTAACAAATTCAGGGGAAGTGCTGTCCGAACTTTGAAGGAACTCGTTTGCATTGAGTTTGTGATTTAAGACTTGGATTTGAGCAGGGCAATGATATTTGATGGATGATTTCTGAGCCATGGAGGTGAGTGACCTCAAACTATTTCTAAAAGTATTTATGAACCGTTTCTTGCATTATTTACTTTTGAACTGTTTCCAAATTTAATGTTGGAACTGTTTTCTTACATATCATGCGTGCTTGCATATCAGTGTCTTGTTATTATTGATTTTGCTTTCAATGATTGTTAAAACGAGTTTTCTAGGCGAGTGTGTACTTTATCGCACTCGACCTAAATAAATATGAAATTTTCAATGATTAATGATTAAATACTACTTGCGCATGAATGTAAGTCTTTTGGGCTGAACTGGCCATTGCCCCTTGTTACCGGTCGTCTCGAGCCAGAAGTGGACTCGGTCGGGCGATTAGGGACCTGGGTGAACGTTTGGTATACTCGAGTATTACCTTTGTAGGTTGGTGGAGGTTGGTGGAAAATAATGAAATGTCAAATGAAGGATAGGAGAACGAATGTATCATTTGCACGAATGTTACTATCGCTTTCCATTGTACATGTTTCTTGAATTATTGATACTCCATATTTAATGTTTTGTAAATGTTGAAATTGTTTCTGGACTTATCATTTGATTTGAATTGAACATCATTGAAATGAACTATGGTTAAAGCGATTTGATTACTGATTTTACTGGTTACTCGCTGAGTTTCTATCTCACCCCAAAAATGTTTTATTCCTCTCCACAGGGCTCAAGGCGAAAGAAGGGCTTGTAGTGTTTATTCATGGATTATCTCATGTATGGATTGAACTTGGATTTCCTTTTGTGTAATCATTCATATTGGGATTGTATTGAACGTTTAAGAACGTTTAGAATTGATTGGATGTGTAATAGTTCTAGTTTTGACTTCCTACTGTAATACCAATTGTGATCAAGGATCAGAGTGGCGCTGCGGGAAGCGTGGACGCTTCGCTTTTGAATATGTAAAGTTTGGGAACCTTTGATGTATACTTGAAATATATATACTCTTGAAATTCAATTGAAGGATTGTAGTGAACGACTGGAGTCGGCGAAAGAGCTGGGCAGGCGGCCCGCCGAACCTCTGTTTCGCTCTTAGGGGAGGGTGGGGCCGTGACAGGTTGGTATCAGAGGCCTAGGCTTCAGATCTTGTAGTTGTTATCCTAGGCTTTGAAGGTTTTAGGATGCCGGACTGTGGTTTGATTTGACTCTTAGTGTTTATTGGAATGCTCGAGTGATTCTTTTCGGGATGTCTCGACTTGATTGGTACAAAGAGGGAATGTCGAGGACGACATTCTTTAAGAGGGGAGATTGTGACCCGCCGACAAAAAATAGTGTGAGAACCCGTAAATTCCCTAATATTTTTCCTAGGGTTTTCCCCTTTAATTGCATGTTTTCTGCATTTTCTGGCCTAGGAATATTTTCTTGGTGGATTTTATGAGTAATTATAGTTTTTAGATGCTTTTTCTAGCATTGGGTAGTTTTTGAGAAATTACGGATCGAATATGGACGTGGGACCCACTAGTGTGAAAAGTTCGGAAAAAAATTCGGCCAATAAGATTAAGTTTCGGATACTGTGAAACTTATCGGGTGTTAATGGATAAGTAAAGGAGTGTGAGGTGATTGATGTGAGAGAGAAACTATATATAGTATAGTAATATGCATTTTATGAAGTGCCAAGTGTCACTAATGTCTTTTGGTTGGACTTTATGGACACTTTCACCTTTTTGACTTTTTTCCCATTAAGTTAAATATCTCAAAAAAATCAATAAAATTCACTCTTTTCTTTCTCTCCATGGCCGCTCTCTCTCTGAGCAAAGAAGAAAGAACCTCTTCACCATTTTAGCTTCCATTTAGTTCAATCTTCCAAATAACAATTGCCTTTACACTGTTTCTACTCATAAAATCCCTCATTGGTGCTTAGTAAGTTGTTTGGTGAAGTTTTAAGGAAGCTACAGGTGTTCTACCAACTCCTCTCTCCTTGTTTACTTGTAAAGTGGTGATAGAATACCTCCTAGCACTTAATGATGTTTTAATTGGTGCCTAGTGGTGCTAAAGTGTTGAAATTTGTGATTTATTTCTTGGTTTTTGAGCTGAATTGGTGAAGTTTTTATTTTTTTGAAAGGAATTTTCTCCTGGTTTAAATGGTGATCAAGAATGTTGTGGTTATCTTATGATGGTTTGGTAAATGAAGGGGGGTTAATGAACTCTAGTAGGTGTAAATGATTGTAATTGGCAACCAATTTTTGGGTTTGGAAGGAATTTGAGGAAGTTCAGGGTTTCATAACCCCTTTTCTGTCCGGTTTTGTATCATATGGTTAGAGGACGGAATTGACCTTTTCTTAAAACATAAAAGTTGTAGGTATCGATGTGTTTGAGGTGCCTGATAAAATTTCAGGTCATTTGGAGTAGTGTAGAGTGAGAATATGTCGATTTACTGTTGCTGTTCTGGGTTGATCAGAAATGTGCGAACTGCGAATTGAAAATCGTTTGTTTTGACTGGAATTGCTTTGGATTGGATGTTGGGTGTCTTCTGATGAAATGTAAGCTTGATGGTCTTAGCTACCGTAATGCCTTTGGAATCAATGCATTTGGACCTGTATAGACTGAGTTTGTCTGATTACAGAATAGTTGTAATTTGTAAACCTGCAATTACGTTCTGGTTTGTTAATTTTGGCCTATTGGACTTAGTTGTGCTGGGATTTGGACTGAGTGACCTTCTACATTGTTGTAGCCCTGTTCTTAGCTTCAAATGGTGGGTTTACACCCTAAATCGATAATCGTAGTGCAATTTGTGCCATTACCGCAAAATGACGTCAAAAACTAATTTTTCTGGTTTTGAGCTTAAACTTTCATTTCCGGGACTTTTCCCTAGCTGGACTTGTACTAGTACTACTTGGAGCTGCTGAATGCTATGGAATGAAACCTTGTTGTTGGTGTGTGTACCTTTGGGACTGATTTGATGAAGTAATGAAGCCATGATGGCTGGAAAAGTTAACAAATTCAGGGGAAGTGCTGTCCGAACTTTGAAGGAACTCGTTTGCATTGAGTTTGTGATTTAAGACTTGGATTTGAGCAAGGCAATGATATTTGATGGATGATTTCTGAGCCATGGAGGTGAGTGGCCTCAAACTATTTCTAAAAGTATTTATGAACCGTTTCTTGCATTATTTACTTTTGAACTGTTTCCAAATTTAATGTTGGAACTGTTTTCTTACATATCATGCGTGCTTGCATATCAGTGTCTTGTTATTATTGATTTTGCTTTCAATGATTGTTAAAACGAGTTTTCTAGGCGAGTGTGTACTTTATCGCACTCGACCTAAATAAATATGAAATTTTCAATGATTAATGATTAAATACTACTTGCGCATGAATGTAAGCCTTTTGGGCTGAACTGGCCATTGCCCCTTGTTACCGGTCGTCTCGAGCCAGAAGTGGACTCGGTCGGGCGATTAGGGACCTGGGTGAACGTTTGGTATACTCGAGTATTACCTTTGTAGGTTGGTGGAGGTTGGTGGAAAATAATGAAATGTCAAATGAAGGATAGGAGAACGAATGTATCATTTGCACGAATGTTACTATCGCTTTCCATTGTACATGTTTCTTGAATTATTGATACTCCATATTTAATGTTTTGTAAATGTTGAAATTGTTTCTGGACTTATCATTTGATTTGAATTGAACATCATTGAAATGAACTATGGTTAAAGCGATTTGATTACTGATTTTACTGGTTACTCGCTGAGTTTCTATCTCACCCCAAAAATGTTTTATTCCTCTCCACAGGGCTCAAGGCGAAAGAAGGGCTTGTAGTGTTTATTCATGGATTATCTCATGTATGGATTGAACTTGGATTGTCCTTTTGTGTAATCATCATATTGGATTGTATTGAACGTTTAGAACGTTTAGAATTGATTGGATGTGTAATAGTCTAGCTTTGGACTTCCTCCTGTATAATAATTGTGATCAAGGATCAGAGTGGCGCAGTGGAAGCGTGGACGCTTCGCTGTTGATATGTAAAGTTTGGGAACCTTTGATGTATATTTGATATATATATCTTGAAATTCAATTGAGGATTGTAGTGAACGACTGAGTCCCGGCGAGAGCTGGGCAGGCGGCCCGCCGAACCCTCTGGTTCGCCTTAGGGGGAGGTGGGGCCGTGACAGTTGGTATCAGAGCCTAGGCTTCAGATCTCTGTAGTGTATCCTAGGTTTGAAGTTTAGGATGCCGGACTGTGGGTTTGATTTGACTCTTAGTGTTTACTTGGAATGCTCGAGTGATTCTTTCGGGATGTCTCGACTTGATTGGTACAAGAGGGAATGTCGAGGACGACATTCTTTTAAGGAGGGGAGATTGTGACGCTCCGAAAAAAAATGAGTGTGAGAACCCGTAAATTCCCCTAATATTTTTCCTAGGGTTTTTCCCCTTTCATGGCATGTTTTCTGCATTTTCTGGCTTAGGAAAATTTTCTTGGTGAATTTTATGAGTAATTATAGTTTTTAGATGCTTTTTCAAGCATTGGAGAGTTTTTGAAAAATTACGGATATATAATGGACGTGGGACCCACTAGTGCGAAAAGTTTGGAAAAATTCGGCCAATAAGGTTAAGTTTTGGATACTGGTTGAAATTTATCGGGTGTTAAGAGATAAGTAGAGGAGGTGAAGTGATTGATGTGAGAGGAAACAAAAGGATAGAAATGCATTTATGAAGTGCCAAGTGTCACTATGTCTTTGGTTGGACTTTATGGGACACTATTCACCTTTTTGACTTTTTCCCATTAAGTTAAATATCTCAAAAAAATCAATAAAATTCACTCTTTTCTTCTTCTCCATGGCCGGCTCTCTCTTGAGCAAAGAAGAAAGAAACTCTTCACCATTTTAGCTTCCATTTAGTTCAATCTTCCAAAAACAATTGCCTAAACTAGTTTCTACTCCATAAAATCCCTCCATTAGGTGCTAGTAAGTTGTTTGGTGAAGTTTTTAAGGAAGCTAAGGTGTTCTAAAACTCCCTCTCTCTTGTTTACTTGGTAAGTGGTGATGGAATATCCTCCTACACTTAATGATGTTTAATTGGTGCCTAGTGGTGGCTAAAGTGTTGAAATTTGTGATTTATTTCTTGGTTTGAGATGAATTGGTGAAGTTTTTATTTTTTTGAGGAATTTTCTGGTTTAATGTGATCATGATGTTGTGGTTATTTATGATGGTTGGTAATGAGGGGTAATGACTCTAGTAGGTGTAAATGATTGGTAATTGCAACCAATTTTGGGTTTGGAAGGAATTTGAGGAAGTTAGGGTTTCATAACCCCCTTTTCTGTCCGGTTTTGTATCATATGGTTAGAGGCCGAATTGACCTTTTCTTAAAACATAAAAGTTGTAGGTATCGATGTGTTTGAGGTGCCTGTAAAATTTCAGGTCATTTGGAGTAGTGTAGAGTGAGATATGTCAATTTTACTGTTGCTGTTCTGGGTTGATCAGAATGTGCGAACTGCGATTGAAATCGTTTGTTTTGACTGGAATTGCTTTGGATTTGGATGTTGGTGTCTTCTGATGAAATTTAGCTTGATGTCTTAGCTACCGTATGCCTTTGGAATCAATGCATTTGGACCTGTATAGACTGAGTTGTACTGATTACAGAATAGTGTAATTTGTAAACCTGCAATTACGGTTCTGGTTTGTTATTTGGCCTATTAGACTTAGTTGTGCTGGGATTTGGACTGAGTGACCTTCTACATTGTTGTAGCCCTGGTTCTTAGCTTCAAAATGGTGGGTCTTACACCCTAATCCGATAATCGTAGTGCAATTTGTGCCATTACCGCAAAATGACGTCAAAACTATTTTTCTGGTTTTGAGCTTAACTTTCATTTCCGGACTTTTCCCTAGCTGGACTTGTACTAGTACTACTTGGAGCTTGCTGAATGGCTATGGAATGAACTTGTTGTTGTGTGTGTACCTTTGGGACTGATTTGAGGAAGTAATGAAGCCATGATGGCTGGAAAAGTTAACAAATTCAGGGGAAGTGCTGTCCGAACTTTGAAGGAACTCGTTTGCATTGAGTTTGTGATTTAAGACTTGGATTTGAGCAAGGCAATGATATTTGATGGATGATTTCTGAGCCATGGAGGTGAGTGACCTCAAACTATTTCTAAAAGTATTTATGAATCGTTTCTTGCATTATTTACTTTTGAACTGTTTCCAAATTTAATGTTGGAACTGTTTTCTTACATATCATGCGTGCTTGCATATCAGTGTCTTGTTATTATTGATTTTGCTTTCAATGATTGTTAAAACGAGTTTTCTAGGCGAGTGTGTACTTTATCGCACTCGACCTAAATAAATATGAAATTTTCAATGATTAATGATTAAATGCTACTTGCGCATGAATGTAAGTCTTTTGGGCTGAACTGGCCATTGCCCCTTGTTACCGGTCGTCTCGAGCCAGAAGTGGACTCGGTCGGGCGATTAGGGACCTGGGTGAACGTTTGGTATACTCGAGTATTACCTTTGTAGGTTGGTGGAGGTTGGTGGAAAATAATGAAATGTCAAATGAAGGATAGGAGAACGACATGTAGCGTTTTGCACAGATGTTTACTATCGCTTTCCCATTGTACATGTTTCTTGAATTATTGTATCTCCATATTTAATGTTTTGTAAATGTTGAAATTGTCTGTTACTTTCATTGATTTGAATTAAATCATCATTGAATATGAACTATGGTTAATTAACGATTTGAGTTACTTGATTTTTACTGGCTTAGCTCGCTGAGCTTCTATGCTCACCCAAATGTTTTAGTCCCCTTCCACAGGGCTTTCTCAAGGGCGAAGGAGAAGGCTTGTAGTGTTTATTCATGGATTATTTCAATGTATGGATTGAAACTTGGATTTCCTTTTGTGTAATGCATTCATATTGGTGATTGTATTGAACGTTAAGAAACGTTTAGAATTTGGATTGGATGTGTATGTCTAGGTTTTTAGGGAAACTTTCCTATGTATACCAATTGTGCATCAAGGTCATGGAGTGGCGCTGCGGAGCTTGTGGACGCTTCGCTTTTGATATGTTAAAGTTGGCACCTTTGAATTGTATATTTGATTATATATCTTGACAATTTCAATTGAGGATTTAGATGAACGACTGACGTCCTCGGCGAAGAGTGGCGGCAGGCGGCCCGCGAACCCTCTGGTTCTGCTCTTAGGGGGAGGTCGGGGCCGGGGACAGTTGTATCAGAAGCTAGCTTCAATGAGCTCTGATGTTGTATCCTATATGGCTTTGGTTAAGTTTAGGTGCCGGGACTGTGGGGTTTGATTTGATCTTAGTGTTACTGGAATGCTCGAGTGATTCTTTCGGATGTCTCGACTTGATTGGTACCAAGAGGAATGTTCACGAGGACGACATTTCTTTTTAAGGAGGGAGATTGTGACGCCCCGTAAAAATAATGATGTGTGGAAGACCCGTAATCCCCTAATATTTTTCTAGGGTTTTCTCCCCTTTCATGGCATGTTTTACATGCATTTTCTGGCTTTAGGAAAACTTTTCTTGGTTGAATTTTATGAGTAATTATGTTTTTAGATGTTTTTCATAAGCATTGGGAGGTTTTTGAAATTATCGGATATATAATGACGTGGGACCACTAGTGCGAAAAAGTGGTTATCCATTTTTCACCTTTTTAGCTTATTTTTACTCTTTTTCCTCTTTTCTTCCTCACACGCCCCCATAGATCTCTCTCCCCCCCCCCTACCTCCCCCCCCCCCGCCTCCCGCTCCCCGGCGCCCCCCCCCGCGCCCAGCCCCCCTCTGCCCCCCGCCCGGCCAGCCGCGCCGCCTCCCCCCCCTCGTGTCCGCCCCGTTCCGTCCGTCCGAAAATTCGGCCAATAAGTTAGTTTTGGATACTGGTTGAAATTTTTCGCCGGTGTAGAGATTAAAGTAGAGGAGGTTGAAGTGATTGACTGTGAGAGGAAAGCAAAGGATTAGGAAATTGCACTTTATGAGCAGTGCCAAGGTGTCACGTTATGTCTCTTTGTTCGACTTTATTGGACACTTATCTTCCACCTTTTTGACTGTTTCCATTTACGTCTAAAATTATCTCAAATAACCACTCAATAAATATGTCCAACTCTTTTCTTCTCCTCCATGGCCGGCTCTCTCTTGAGCAAAGAAGAAAGAAACTCTTCACCATTTTAGCTTCCATTTAGTTCAATCTTCCAAAAACAATTGCCTAAACTAGTTTCTACTCCATAAAATCCCTCCATTAGGTGCTAGTAAGTTGTTTGGTGAAGTTTTTAAGGAAGCTAAGGTGTTCTACAACTCCCTCTCTCTTGTTTACTTGGTAAGTGGTGATGGAATATCCTCCTACACTTAATGATGTTTAATTGGTGCCTAGTGGTGGCTAAAGTGTTGAAATTTGTGAGTTATTTCTTGGTTTGAGAT
>NW_020863078.1:0-15612 GCF_003713205.1 Coffea eugenioides
TTGATTAAGTTCACGGTTGTTTGAATTTGTCAAACAAAGTCAACCCAGGAATGTACATTAAGCTGATTGTATGTATGCTGGGATGAGCGAGTTGCTATGATAGTTGTTATTTCAAGATCCAAGGTTTAATGTTTGCCATGTTTAACCAAGAAAAACCTGCGGCAAAAACCAGAAAAATTGCAGATGAAAATAGTGAAAAATGGCATGCTCTGTCCTTATTTTTTTTGAAGTGTTCGTTGTTTGTTTGGATGTCAAAGCTCTCTGTTGGGTTGCTGAAGTTTAGTTTGATCAAAGTCTATGATTTGTGGTTCAGTCATGCATGACTGTCCTAAGTTTCTTGCCTTCCATCCTTACTGCATTTTAAGTGCCTGAACCGAGAGGCTTATAAAGCTTGCGTCTTTTGCTGTTTCTTTTGCTGCATTTTCTTTATTGTTCTCGGCTGGGAGTAGGGGTAGGCGATCATGCCTGATCAGTGTGCGTTTGGCATTTCATTTGCGTGAGCATGAAGCTGCAAAATTTGTAGCAAAGCAAAAAGCTGTTGCATTCTTATTGCCGAACCTCTTTGCACAGATTTTTTCCAGCCTTGGCATTGTTTTTTCTTTTCTATGTTTGGTTTGTTTGAAAGCTGAAGTTATGTTTTGTGATGCTTAGAGGAATTTTGGGGAGTTTGGGTTGAAAGGATTTTGATCAAGAGGGGTGTTGAAATTGATATGCACTGACGGAAGGAGTAGTTTGCAGTAGCCTTCATGTTCTAATTTCAGAAATAATTCTCCTACGTCGGTTACATGCACATTGCAGGAACTTGCATGAAATAGTTTTCAAAAAATTGCAGTTTGATCCCTCAAGTCTCCCCTTGTTCTACTAGGACCCAATCAATTGAATAATGTCTTCAATTTAGTCCTTGGCAGTTTTAATTTTACAACTTTATTGCTTGTTTGTTTCAATTAACTACGGTGTTTTGTTGCCATTGCACTTAATTCATGATTTTAGGGGCTTTATGATTAAGCAAGCTTTGTTTTGCCCATTTCTTTAATTTTTCGTAAATAAAGTGGTGCCTTGACCTTTTTATTATTTTGGAGGGTAATTGAATAATTTCACTTCATTGGGGCGTCAATTCAAGGGAGGTACATTCTATCCCTCATTTGCACTTCATTTGACCCTACGTGCTCCTACGTGTTATGTGAATATGCCTGTCTACTTCGCTTTCCTTATCTCCTTGCGTGCATTTACTTACTTTTACTTTTATTTAAGTTTTCATGGGGTATGTGTACACCTCTTGGCTTGTAATAGATAGGGCTCGGAGAGCATCTGGTCCACTTCCCCTTCCCCTTGCTTGTTTTTGTTGCTACATGTTTAATTGCTTTGATAGGGCCTCGCATCTAGTCGAGCATGCTAAATGTTATGTGCTATGTGTTTATACGTGTTTGGCATGTCTACTCGCTTTCTATAGCATGAATGAATGTGATGGATGAATGTACGTCACCACACTAGTCCAATGCTAGTTGTGGCTCATTAGGTATTTCCCCTCGTTAGCACATCATTTGCTTGTTCACCACATATCACGCATTTTTCTTAGCTTTATCATTTGGCATGCTCCTCGAGCCCCTTTTCCCTCATTTTAGGATTTTTGCATCTCATGCTAGTTAGGGTACATTTGCCTGAAGAGTCCCCTTAAATATGGGGTATAGACGAGTGTGGCTTTTTCTAAGCCTTAGCACGCTTGTATTCCCTCTATCAAAGGGCAAATTGAGTCACGATTTAGGTCTCCCCGTACCCAATATGCATGAATTCCCTAGGCTCATGCACTCTCAATCCACTCTATCATTACACTTTCACTTTTGTCTCATTTGCACACATGCACCTTTTTATCACTTTCACTTGCACACGAACACTTTTTTCACTTGCACACGAACACTTTTATCTTCACTCGCACACGAGTACTTTCATCTTCATTTGCACACCGACACTTTCGCACTTTTCTTTAAATTGCATACATGCATTTTTGCCCACTTGCACTTGGAGTATATATTTGCATTCAAAGACATTTGCACACCTTCACTCTTATCTTATTACTTTTATCATTTTTATCACTTCACACAAACTCACACTTTCACATGGCATGCATTCCACTCATTTTTTACGTCATTTAGGATTACGTGTGACCTCTCCAAAGGATCATTATTGGGCTTCACAATTAATGTGATTGGCACCACTCAACCTTTGAAGAGAAATTTCCCCCATGTCCCCCTAGGTCTAGGTTTTTGCATTCATATAGACATATCCAACACGCGATACATACCTTGGGTAGAAAAATTAGGAAAATTGGTTTAAGTCACGCAACTAGCCTTGGCTAGGTCGAAGGGGTGCCTTGGATTTTTATCCTTACCTTCCCCTTCGTCAAATGTGACCCCCGATCCCTCTTTTGGTTACGTAGACCCAAAAGTTCTCTAAAAGGGTTTATTTACTTTTTTCATTCAAAAACAAAAATCATTTTTGGGTGACTTGGTACACCCTAACTCTATACCAAGTGGCGACTCCATTTTCCAAAAAACCCTTTTTGAACTTTATATGGCCAAACCGTCGCTTTATCAAGTCCCATGGCCTTTATTTTCATTTTGCACACGTTCACACCACACATACACCACACATTACACACACATTTCATTCGAAAAGTGGGGCGCGACAGTTGGCGACTCCACTGGGGATTTCCTAAGTGGGTCCAAGCATTTTGACTTAACCATTCGTTTCCTTTTTCTACCCTTTTTATGCATTGCATTTGGATATTAGGGTTGCATTTTCTATTTTAGGACTTTTTCGCCTCGCGCGCGTATCAAACTATTCCCTCACTCACGTGTGTATGTTTGGTTGATTGGATGTATGTATCTCGCGCTTTGCATTGCATTTGGGTGGGGGATGTACCCTAGAGCCTCGCGTTGGTTCTTGATCCCTCCCCTCCAAACGAGCACTAGCATACGCGCATACGCTTTAATTATTTTTACCCCTCATTATTTTTCTTTTAGTGGCTTGTCACGCCACTCCACCCTATTAGGATTTTAGGCGACCCACTTGGACATGTGATCGTATCACGACGTGTGCGTAGCATGATCCGAGGGGTCACTCGATCTTCCGCTTTAAACTTTAGGTTG
Organism: Coffea eugenioides; assembly: GCF_003713205.1. Lineage (NCBI taxonomy): Eukaryota > Viridiplantae > Streptophyta > Magnoliopsida > Gentianales > Rubiaceae > Coffea > Coffea eugenioides. Next base: position 3,147 of record NW_020863078.1, read on the forward strand.
ATAACCTATTAGTTTTTAGTCGAAGGTTGAGGATTTTTTTTAGATTCGCCCAGACGGGTAGCCGTAACACGACGTGTGCGTAGCAACGTCTGGGGAATCGCTCGAGCCACCGACAAAGAACCTTGGGATTGATGACCCTTGGTTTCCAAGTCTGAAGGCTCGGGGACCTAAAACCTATCGAGTCTAGCTGCATTAGTGAGCCCTAACCTCATGCATCCATGATAGTGTTACCTAGGATAGCGTCTGCCTTACCCTATTAGGGACACTATTCACGAGGGGAGGGGTCCAACCCCTTTCTCCCTTTATTGCTTTATTTCTTTGTATTGATTTCATTGCTACAATGTGTTATGTGTATTTATGTGATTGAACTAACCTTTCTTGGTTTTTGTCTCCATTGCATTCATTAACCCTAGCAATAAGAGGCCTTTTTGGCACTCTTTTAGTGACTTACCCACTAGACAATTCACATGTTTAAATTTTAGTCATTACAATTAATTTTCAATAAGTGCATTTCATTTTTAGACCTTTTTCCCCCGATACATTATTTATGTCCTTTAGGCCATATTTGTCACATATTTACATCGCTTTAATAAATGGCATCATGCATAAACCCTAGAAAGGGAATGCCATTTAGGCGATCCCGTGCTAGGAATAAGCCACCTTGTGTCTCGGATACTTAATCCAGTGAGACTTGCACGTTTACATTTTTGTACCATCCAAAGGGGTAGTGCACAAGGTAAGGTAGGATCCGATCATTTTCATAGAGTGATCTTTGGAATATGAGCATCTAATAATCACTTTTTGGCCATTTTATCAACAATTGGTAAAAATCCCTTGCGTGAAGGACATTAATTTGAAGAAATTTACAAATGATTCCTCTTATTGAGACGATAAATAAATTGAGGCCAAAATTTGATTTTTAGAAGGTCATAGACTAATTTTGAAATAACCAATGGCCGGACAATTCAACCAATCCACTTTGCCAATTCATTCAATCAATCAATCATCAATTCATTTGACCAATTTACCCTTTTTAGGGTCACCTGGTCGATTTTTGAATAAATCATCAATTCATTTGACCAACTTACCCTTTTTAGGGTCACTTGGTCGATTTTTGAATAAATCACTAATTCAATTTCATTCATTTGGCCAATTTACCCTTTTTTTAGAGCAACCGAGCCGATTTTGAATAAATCAAGTTTCGTTCAATCTATTTGATCAATTTACCCTTTTTAGGGTGATCTGATTAATCTTGGATAAATTAAATTTCATTCAATTCATTTGACCTGTTTCCCTTTTTAGGGTAATCCGGTCGATTTTTAATAAATTGTCCATTTCATTTGAGCAAGTAGGGTTTCAGTGTCGAATTCAAAATGGAAAACCTAGTCGATTTTGGAAAAACCATCCATTGCATTTGATTAGTTGGGATTTTTGGACCCGTGCTTCACTGAGAAAAGTTGTCAAAACGAATTCCAATCTCTTCGATAAGAAGTTCGTCAAGGTCAAACCCGTGCATTTTTGCAAGTTCTTGTATCGATCAAAAGTGATCAATCCCTTCGGACGAGGTCCTCATTTTGACAAACGTTTCTTCTCACTCCAAATTGGCCAATTTTTTTTTCAAATCATTTTTCACTCAATCAATTGATCAGATCCATCAGGTATGGTATCGTGCCTACCCCAGAGGATTACATCATTCTAGGCCTACCCTTGGCACAAAAAGGGCTCCCCCATAGGACATGCATCCGATTTTTTTGGATAGTTACTAACTCTTGCCTTTTTCTTTTCCTTTTCTTTATTTTTATTTGGAATATCTAAGCAAGGGTTAAATCTAAAGACAATTCCTTTCAAAATTCTCAGGTAATATTCAAACATAGCTTCTCGTCGAAGCCCCATCATAACGCGATCCCGTAGTCGAGCCCAGAGGAGTCGTGTAAACATGAGTTCACAACCGGAACAGTCGGATAGGTCTGCTACTACAGCTCAACCTGAGACTGCAAGTTTGGGGGTCCAACTGACCGAGATGCTTACGAAGTTTGGTGAAATGGCAACTGAAATGGCCGTCCAAAAGAAATTAATCGATGAGCTTATCAGTAGTGGAGTTCAACCTGAGCCTGAACCCGACAGTCAGCCGGAGCCAGAATCGTTTGGCATAGCCACGACCCAAACTACTTTTACTCCACCCTTCATTATTCCACCCGAAGGAACTTTCACCTATCCCACCATACGTTTGCCATACACTTGCCCTCCTGATCCTTCATTCTTCCCTACTTACATGCAAGGCCCACAGCCCCAAATCACTTCGAATATACCTCCTAAGCCGCATACCTTTTATCACTCTGTTGCTGAGCCATTCCTACCAGACCATATTGTTCAAACCAAGGCAGAAATTGGGGAATCTTCCGCTCCCGTTGATATAAAGCTTCTCAAACGCCTGGACCGTTTCGATGAGTTTATAAAGAAAAGTCAGGGGTTGAACAAACAAGGAGTCTTGGATTACGATGAGCTTTGCCTTTTCCCGAATGTGCAATTGCCTGAGGGGTTCAAAACTCCGAAGTTTAACAAGTATGATGGGACGGGCAATCCCAAGACACACCTCAGATTGTTCGCCAACAAGTTGGGTAGGCCAACAGATGATGAAAATCTGCCTTTGAGGCTATTCCCAGAAAGTCTGGAGGGGGATGCACTCGACTGGTATTCCAAGCTGAAACCCGAAGAAGCGAAGACCTGGTTTGACTTGTCCAACGCTTTTGTAAGGCAGTACGAGTATAATTGCGAATTGGCTCCGACGCGAACCACATTGGAAGGAACGAAAAGAAAACCCTCCGAGGATCACAAGACTTATGCCAAGAGGTGGAGGAAGATAGCTGCAAAAGTCGAGCCACCGATGACTGAAGACGAAATCATTCGCACTTTCATTAAGGCACATGATCCGCCGCACTTTGAAGAAATTTTCCGCATGACTGGATGCTCATTTGCTGCTATTATCAATAAACTGGAAGAATATGATGACTTCGTGAAGGCTGGAAAGATTGTTAATGTGTCTGCCCTGAAAACTCAAGTGGAAGTTTTGCAAAACCAAAGTAGTAATGGGAAGAAGCAACAATTCAAAAAGCAAGAGGGAGAAACTGCTTTTGTTTGGGATCAAAACCCTACCCCAAAACCCAGATTTCGACGATACCCTACCTACTCCAACCCTTACCCCCATTATCCAAACTCTCATCCTGTTTATCACGCCAATATCCACCACCCTCGACCTCGCCCAAGCTATCCTAATCCACCTGTAGTCCCTTTTCAAATAACTCAACCTAATTTTCAACAAATACGACCCCGACCCCCTTACAATCAACAACTTCCTCCACCAAATGGACTCACCTACAACTACCCTCAACCCACTGAACCTCAAAGGCAAAATCGCCATCGCATTTTTACTAATCTTGGCAGGCCTCTGGACCAATTGTATGAACAATTAAAAGCCGCTGGTAAAATCGACGTCATTCCCCCTCCGCCTTACCCTCATGGCATCCCTGGCGGATACAATCCACAGTACACTTGCGCTTATCATTCAGAAGCACCTGGCCATTCAACCGCCAATTGCAAAGTACTTAGGCACCAGATCCAAGACATGATCGAGGCTGGAGAAATAGTGCTAAGAGGAAAGGGTGGACAAGGACCAAGTGTAAGCACAAACCCCTTTCCCAAACATGAAGACACTTTAGAGGCATCCACCTCCAGTGACGAAATCTGAGAATCTTGAAGGCACGTTGTAATTATGGTTGGCCGAGTATTTTCCCTCTCGAGGGGAATTTTGGTAAATCTAGGGGTTGTTATTTACTAAATTTCACAAAAGCTGTTTTTTGCATATGTGAATAGTTTAATGAAAGCATCTTTTGCAATTGAGTTTATCTTGTTTCCACTTTGATTTGGAGTTGCATGAAATGCATAATTTGCTTGATTTGATTATTGTCTTGATTCTTTTAAATTCTTTTAAGATGGCCAAAGTTGAAATTATTTGACCCTCTGAATATCACTGTTCTGGAATTCGATGAAGCCGCACATTGAAAATCCCTTCATTTAAAAATCCCTGCATTAAAACTCCCTTCCTTGAAAAACCTTCATTGAAAATCCCTTCATACAGAAATCCCTTATAAAACTTGCTTCATTGAAATCCCTTCATTGATAAAAATTCCTCCCCTACCAAGCTCGAAGCTGATTGGTTAGAGTAGGGTTACCAATGATTGATTCTAATTGATGAAAAACAGCTGAATGTCATAAAGCATGACCTATGTCCGCCACCGATCTGCTGAAAAGGAAGCAAAGTGCTAAAGCGATGAAAGACGAAGTCGAAGGCAAATTTGTTTCAAATTGACAAAGCTTATTGGGTGTTCAAAGGTAGAGATGGAAGGACAGACATTCCCTCGACCTATCAACTCAGACATGTGTAAGAAGTTCTTTATTTGATTATGCAAATTTCTTTTTGGAAATCGCGCAAGGGACGAGGCACAAGTCAGGCCATCTTCCTTTCCAATCAAAACATTTCATCCCTAGTCATCCCCTTTGAGCTATCGGAACAATAATTTTCGTTTGGCAACCCCTGAGAGCTGCAAACCCCACACTGGGGCAAGTTCATTTTGAAAATGATCAGAAAGGAAAGAAAAACCCCACACTGGGGCAAATTTATTTTTGAAAAAGAAGAAAAAAGAGAAAAGGGGAAAAACCCCACACTGGGGCAAATTTAGTTTTTGAGAAAAATGCAAAAGTGAAAAGTGCAATGAAAAGCACGAAGAGAAAAATCCAATCAAGCTGGGGCAGAAATTTTCCTCAGTTTCGTTCAAAATTGGAAATAATTTCAAAATGATGCAATCTCAGGCTATTTTACACCCCTCTCATCAAATTTGCTTTCAAGCCTCAACTTTTCTTGAAACACCCCACCTGACTTCATTGCAAAAGCCCAAAGTCCTGGCTTTCGTCTTTTGTCGTATTTTCTATTGGGAAATTTGCTAATCAACTGGCAAGTGATGTCCATAATGCCTTCGCCTAATCTTACAAGGGAAGCGCATTTCACTGATGTCAGCAATCTTCAGTTCATACCCCTGAGTCGATTATGGTTGAGTTTTTCTATTGTTCCTTAGGTGAAAACCCGAAAGGACACCTCAAAAGAAAAGGGAAAAAAAGGGAAAAGAGGGAAATAAAAACAAAAACAAAAGAAAAGAAAAGGAGTGGGGGCAACCTTGGTGAAAACCCGAAAGGGCGCCAAGGTAGGATTTTGCAACGATCAAGCACAAGGAGGAACAACTGGTGGTTTGGTCCATTTGGACTTCTCCTCATTTTTGTCATACCTCTGTCAATATTGAATTCCAGAACAAGGATATTCAGAGATTCGAATACGCGTCCTGGGGCCAAAACTGGGTCATTTTGAAAGGCATTTTTTGGCAAATTACATTCTTAGGAAATTCATTTTTACCAAATTACTTGCATTCATGGCATTTTTGTAGAATTTAAGCACAAATGGTTATGTGTGCATTCTTGTATGACATGTGAATTTTCTTGCATACTTCATTCTTTATCTTTGAATTTTGGTGAATAACAATCCCCGTGGTTTATTCGAAGCATACTTGGGTTCAGTCATCTCCTGAAAAAGGTTAAGGTTCAACAAATTCAGTTACACAGACATCACAATATGGCAAAGCACATACCGGATCAGTTTGTAAATCGGAAAAGCCTTAGGGTGAAAAATCCAACTCAGTCGGCTGCCGCAACAAAAGTTGATAAAGGCATCGAAAGACTCATGTTTACACGATTTCTCAAAAGGCAAACGGATCAAATGATGGTGGCAATTTCTTTGTTTTCTTTTCTCTTTTGCAGAAAAACCGCATGCACAGATGAAAACAATCACACCTCGCACTGGAATCGATGTTGGAAGGAGTCCTCTGGTGAACAAAGGCAGATTGAAAATGTCGCAAGCAAATTTCATCAAAATGCAATAGCATGGCGATACAGAATCGACTCTGGACTCACATTGCAAAAATTCATCATACTGGGGCAAATTAATTTTTTGGAAAGATTTTCAAAAGTCAAAAAGAAAAGCAAAAAGAAAATCATCAATCAAAAATCAACACAAATTTTATCACGGCAGGCTCGGGTCAGTCCCACGATCAAATCGGGTCAGTCCCACAATCAAAAGCATCTCCGGGTCAGTCCCGGATCAAAATCATTTTCGGGTCAGTCCCATGATCAAAAGCATTTTCGGGTCAGTCCCACGATCAAAAGCATTTTCGGGTCAGTCCCAAAACATTTTCGGGTCAGTCCCACAATCAAAAGCATTTTCGGGTCAGTCCCATGATCAAAAGCATTTTCGGGTCAGTCCCGCGATTCAAAGCCTTTTCGGGTCAGTCCCGCGATTAAAAGCATTTTCGGGTCAATCCCATGATCAAAATCATTTTCGGGTCAGTCCCATGATCAAAGGCATTTTCGGGTCAGTCCCATGATCAAAAGCCTTTTCGGGTCAGTCCCATGATCAAAAGCATTTTCGGGTCAGTCCCACGATCAAAAGCATTTTCGGGTCAGTCCCGCGATTAAAAGCATTTTCGGGTCAGTCCCGCGATCAAAAGCATTTTCGGGTCAGTCCCACGATCAAAATCATTTTCGGGTCAGTCCCACGATCAAAAGCATTTTCGGGTCAGCCCCACGATCGAAAGCATTTCCGGGTCAGTCCCACAATTCAAAGCTTATGCGGGTCAGTCCTACAATTCAAAGCTTGTTCGGGCCAGTCCCGTGATTTGAATTTCCTATCTCTAGTCAATCCCAATTTTATATTTCTGTTCGGGTCTATCCCGTGGGTCTATCCCAATTTTACATTTCTGTCCGGGTCTATCCTAATCTTAAATTCCTGTTCGGGTCAGTCCCGATTTCAAAATCCTATTCGGGTCAGTCCCGTTTTAAATTCCTGCTCGGATCAGTCCCGTTTTCAATTCTGGTTCGGGTCAGTCCCGTTTTATTTTTCATGTTCGGGTCAGTCCCATATTAGAATTCCTGATCGTTGGAATCTTTTGCAGCCCAATAACACAGGTAAGTATTTGGTGTCTACTTCTTTGCCTCAAGTTTTTTCAAAACTCAGACAAAGAGGGGCAAACTGTAGACACCAAATTTTGAATAATTTTATGTGGCATCTATTTCATGATTTTCATTTTTAGATTGCTTGCATTCGTTGTTTACTTTTAGTTTTAATTTTTGGTTTTAGCTTTTAAGTTTAAAGTTAGCGTAGAGTTTTTAGAAAAAAGAAAAGGAAGACATCAAAAATATGTTTTAGTCATTTTGTTTTTATTCAAAGCTTTCTTGAAAGAGAAATGAAAATGGAAAATCACAAAAAAAGGGAGAAAAGAAAATTAAAAAAAGGGAAAATAGGCTTTAGTTGGATTGGAAAAATAAAAAAAAGAGAAAAAAGAAAAAGGAAAATTTGTTCACAAAAATATGTTTATTTCTTTAAATTCAATCTTTGGGCACTTTAGTTATTTTTATTAAGTTATTTTGAGAAAAAGAAAGTGAATGAAAATGAAAAAGAAAATGTGAAAAGATGGCCATTTTTGTTGTTTTTAGTTGTTTAGTTTTTAAATTATTTTCATTATTATTACTATTATTATTACCTGGTTTTTGTCAATTTGTTATTATTATTATTTTATTTTATCATTTCTGTAATTATCAAGTTGTTAAAAAAAAAAAAAAAAAAAAAAAAAAAGGAAAAAGCGCAGCATGCACGCTGCAATTTTTTGCAGCGTGCAAGGATGGCCAGGCTTGCCCTTTGGAGGGCTGGATGTGAGGGCCTGTCCTTGCCCCTCATCCTCACCTTTCAAGCAAGGGTTTAGGAGTTTGGGAGGTTCCATATAAAGGCCAGAGGAAACCACAGCCGCAAGAGGAGTTTTTGGTCTGAAAAGTTGGGGGGGAGAAATCGAGAGAAGGGCATACGGGAATAGAGAGAGTAGCGGCTATAAGAAGAAACAAGAGAGAAAGGGGGCATCGGGGTGACAATCCAAAAAGCTAGGAAAACTCAGATTGGGGAGGATGGAAACCGAGACTGGGCAAGTGATTAGCGGCAAGAAGGAAAAATATCTAGAGCAAGAATGAAAGGGAAAGCTGACCGAAAGCAGAGAGAAAATTTGAAAAGGGGAGAAAGAGAGAACTAGCCAACAGAAGAGAAAAACTGTGGAGAGGAAATAACTAGAAGGGGAGGCTACGGGTAGTGAAAGGAGTGAGCTTTGAACGGGAAGAACCCAGATACTAGGGGAAGCAACGCAAAACTGGGAAGCGAGAGAGAGAGGGAAAGCGAGGTTGAGAGAGTCGCTGTTGGCGGCAGTGAAAGAAAAGCTGAGAGAAAGAAAGAGGGAACAAAGGCGCGGCCGGGTAGAGATAAAGTTGGAAGAGGTTTTGATGCCTGGAAAGCTGGGGGCTTTGTGAGAGTTGAGACCAAGAAAGGTTCACGAGCAAAGCTGGAAACCGAGGGATTCAAGAAGGAGCAAGGGGAAGAGGAGATTCAACGCTGAGAACGCAGCTTCCGGTTTCTTCTTCGGGGTCGAACTCAAGCGGCAGTTTCAGATTTAAAGGCGGTGAATAGGTAACCTTCGGATTTTTTTTTGTTTTTTTCTTTCTTTGCCTGTTTCCATTTCATATGAAATTCAGTTTATATAATCAGAAATTCTAGGGTTTTACACGGAGTCCTGGTTGCCAAAGTTGTTTCTTTTCTTTGCTGTTTTTTGGTCTGGCACCCTTCGTGTCGTGGCTGGGTCTTGATATTAGACGAAGGATGGGTATTATCTTGGTTTTGGTTAAGGAGTTTGTATGTTTGGCCTGGATTCGGGGACAGAAGGTCAGGTTTTTTTTTTTTCTCTCCTACGGGAGATTTATCAGAGGAAGCAGCAAGTTTTTCTTTTGATTAAGTTCACGGTTGTTTGAATTTGTCAAACAAAGTCAACCCAGGAATGTACATTAAGCTGATTGTATGTATGCTGGGATGAGCAAGTTGCTATGATAGTTGTTATTTCAAGATCCAAGGTTTAATGTTTGCCATGTTTAACCAAGAAAAACCTGCGGCAAAAACCAGAAAAATTGCAGATGAAAATAGTGAAAAATGGCATGCTCTGTCCTTATTTTTTTTGAAGTGTTCGTTGTTTGTTTGGATGTCAAAGCTCTCTGTTGGGTTGCTGAAGTTTAGTTTGATCAAAGTCTATGATTTGTGGTTCAGTCATGCATGACTGTCCTAAGTTTCTTGCCTTCCATCCTTACTGCATTTTAAGTGCCTGAACCGAGAGGCTTATAAAGCTTGCGTCTTTTGCTGTTTCTTTTGCTGCATTTTCTTTATTGTTCTCGGCTGGGAGTAGGGGTAGGCGATCATGCCTGATCAGTGTGCGTTTGGCATTTCATTTGCGTGAGCATGAAGCTGCAAAATTTGTAGCAAAGCAAAAAGCTGTTGCATTCTTATTGCCGAACCTCTTTGCACAGATTTTTTCCAGCCTTGGCATTGTTTTTTCTTTTCTATGTTTGGTTTGTTTGAAAGCTGAAGTTATGTTTTGTGATGCTTAGAGGAATTTTGGGGAGTTTGGGTTGAAAGGATTTTGATCAAGAGGGGTGTTGAAATTGATATGCACTGACGGAAGGAGTAGTTTGCAGTAGCCTTCATGTTCTAATTTCAGAAATAATTCTCCTACGTCGGTTACATGCACATTGCAGGAACTTGCATGAAATAGTTTTCAAAAAATTGCAGTTTGATCCCTCAAGTCTCCCCTTGTTCTACTAGGACCCAATCAATTGAATAATGTCTTCAATTTAGTCCTTGGCAGTTTTAATTTTACAACTTTATTGCTTGTTTGTTTCAATTAACTACGGTGTTTTGTTGCCATTGCACTTAATTCATGATTTTAGGGGCTTTATGATTAAGCAAGCTTTGTTTTGCCCATTTCTTTAATTTTTCGTAAATAAAGTGGTGCCTTGACCTTTTTATTATTTTGGAGGGTAATTGAATAATTTCACTTCATTGGGGCGTCAATTCAAGGGAGGTACATTCTATCCCTCATTTGCACTTCATTTGACCCTACGTGCTCCTACGTGTTATGTGAATATGCCTGTCTACTTCGCTTTCCTTATCTCCTTGCGTGCATTTACTTACTTTTACTTTTATTTAAGTTTTCATGGGGTATGTGTACACCTCTTGGCTTGTAATAGATAGGGCTCGGAGAGCATCTGGTCCACTTCCCCTTCCCCTTGCTTGTTTTTGTTGCTACATGTTTAATTGCTTTGATAGGGCCTCGCATCTAGTCGAGCATGCTAAATGTTATGTGCTATGTGTTTATACGTGTTTGGCATGTCTACTCGCTTTCTATAGCATGAATGAATGTGATGGATGAATGTACGTCACCACACTAGTCCAATGCTAGTTGTGGCTCATTAGGTATTTCCCCTCGTTAGCACATCATTTGCTTGTTCACCACATATCACGCATTTTTCTTAGCTTTATCATTTGGCATGCTCCTCGAGCCCCTTTTCCCTCATTTTAGGATTTTTGCATCTCATGCTAGTTAGGGTACATTTGCCTGAAGAGTCCCCTTAAATATGGGGTATAGACGAGTGTGGCTTTTTCTAAGCCTTAGCACGCTTGTATTCCCTCTATCAAAGGGCAAATTGAGTCACGATTTAGGTCTCCCCGTACCCAATATGCATGAATTCCCTAGGCTCATGCACTCTCAATCCACTCTATCATTACACTTTCACTTTTGTCTCATTTGCACACATGCACCTTTTTATCACTTTCACTTGCACACGAACACTTTTTTCACTTGCACACGAACACTTTTATCTTCACTCGCACACGAGTACTTTCATCTTCATTTGCACACCGACACTTTCGCACTTTTCTTTAAATTGCATACATGCATTTTTGCCCACTTGCACTTGGAGTATATATTTGCATTCAAAGACATTTGCACACCTTCACTCTTATCTTATTACTTTTATCATTTTTATCACTTCACACAAACTCACACTTTCACATGGCATGCATTCCACTCATTTTTTACGTCATTTAGGATTACGTGTGACCTCTCCAAAGGATCATTATTGGGCTTCACAATTAATGTGATTGGCACCACTCAACCTTTGAAGAGAAATTTCCCCCATGTCCCCCTAGGTCTAGGTTTTTGCATTCATATAGACATATCCAACACGCGATACATACCTTGGGTAGAAAAATTAGGAAAAATTGGTTTAAGTCACGCAACTAGCCTTGGCTAGGTCGAAGGGGTGCCTTGGATTTTTATCCTTGCCTTCCCCTTCGTCAAATGTGACCCCCGATCCCTCTTTTGGTTACGTAGACCCAAAAGTTCTCTAAAAGGGTTTATTTACTTTTTTCATTCAAAAACAAAAATCATTTTTGGGTGACTTGGTACACCCTAACTCTATACCAAGTGGCGACTCCATTTTCCAAAAAACCCTTTTTGAACTTTATATGGCCAAACCGTCGCTTTATCAAGTCCCATGGCCTTTATTTTCATTTTGCACACGTTCACACCACACATACACCACACATTACACACACATTTCATTCGAAAAGTGGGGCGCGACAAACCCCTTATTACCAACCATCATAAATAACCAAAACACCATGATCACATTAAACCAGAAAATTCCTCAAAAAAAATAAAAACTTCACCAATTCACCTCAAACCAAGAAATAAATCACAAATTTCAACACTTTAGCCACCACTGGGCACAAATTAAACATCATTAGGTGTAAGAGGAAGTGTAATCATCACTTACCTAGTAAACAAGAGAGAGGGAGTTGTAGAACACCTTAGCTTCCTTAAAAAACTTCACCAAACAACTTACTAGCACCTAATGGAAGACTTTTATGGAGTAGAAACTAGTTGATGCAATTGGTTTGGAAGATTGAGCTAAATGGAAGCTTGAAAATTGGAGAAATCTTCTTCCTTCTTGAGCTTAAGAGAGTCGGCCACCAAGGAGTGAAAAATGGTGATTTTTAGTCAATTTTTGAGATATTTAACTTAAGGGTAAAAAGTCAAAAAGTCCAACCAATGAGAAAGTGCCACTTGGCACTCTATTAAATGCATTTCTATCCTTTAAGTCTCTCTCACATCAATCAAATCACCTCCTCTTCATCTCTCTTAACACCCGATAAATTTCACTCAGTATCCGGAACTTAATCTTATTGCCCAAATTTTTCCGAACTTTCGCACTAGTGGGTCCCACGTCCGATATATATATCCTTAATTTTTCAAAAACTAACCGACACTAGAAAATCATTTTAAAACTATTTTTGCTCATAAACTTTATCTGGGGAATTTTTCTAATAAAGAAAATGTAGAAAAGGCGGGCGTTTAAAAAAATAAACCCTAGAAAATTAGAAAATTTCCGGGTTCTCAAACTCATTTTTTTGGGGGCGTCACAATCTCCCCTCCTTAAAAGA
>NW_020863079.1:0-21996 GCF_003713205.1 Coffea eugenioides
TCCACACCTACCGCCTCCCAATGGCTAGTAGGATAGAGGAGTACGTGTCTACAAGCAGGTACGTGTTCCTTTTTCAATTGGTACCTACATTGATGAAGTTGTGTGTGATGTAGTGCCTATGCATACTACCTATGTCATCTTTGGAAGACCGTGGCAATTTGACAAACACGTCACATTTGATAGTAGGGCAAATAAGTACACACTTTTGCACAAAGGGAAACGCATGGTCCTGACGCCACTCACACCTGCACAAGTTTATGAGGACCAATTAAAATTGCAAAGGGAGTGTGACTTAGATCGTCAAAAGAGAAAGCAAAGGACGGTCGATCCTGGCACTTGCTCCACTTCTACATATGACCAATCCACCAAGGGTCAAGTGAGCACACCTAGTGCACCCCGTGATCATGCATTGACTAAACCAAGCACTAGGAAGCAAAACATGATAATTAAGGCTAAGGATGTGCGCAAACTTGTAAATGCTGACCAACCTGTCTTACTCATGATTTGCAAGCATGTGCTACTAGACGTTGCTGAGCTCGACAAGGCATTGCCTTCGAGTATGGTTGCTCTTTTGCAGGAATTTGAAGATGTTTTTCCTGACGAGATCCCTGATGGCTTACCACCCATTCGAGGGATTGAGCACCAAATTGACCTGATTCCTGGAGCACCACTACCCAACAAACCTGTTTACCGCATGGGTCCTGAGGAGACAAAGGAGCTTCAACAGCAAGGTGATGGCCTTGGGTAAAGGAAAGTCTAAGTCCTTGTGCTGTGCTTGTGATACTTGTCCCCAAAAAGGATGGTACTTGGCGCATGTGCACTGACTGTAGGGCCGTTAACGCTATTACTGTTAAATATCGTCACCCCATTCCTAGATTAGATGATATGCTTGATGAACTCGATGGTGCTATTATATTCACTAAAATTGACCTAAGGAGTGGCTATCATCAAATTAGGATGAAAGAAGGCGATGAATGGAAAACGGCTTTCAAAACCAAACATGGTCTCTATGAGTGGCTAGTCATGCCTTTTGGGTTGACTAACGCCCCTAGTACATTCATGCGGTTAATGAACCATGTTTTGAGGCATTTCATTGAAAAATTTGTCATTGTTTACTTTGATGATATTCTAATATATAGTCGCAGTGAACAAGAGCACATGGAGCATGTGAGATTAGTTCTTGAGACACTTCGACAGGCGCGTTTATACGCTAACCTTAAGAAGTGCACCTTTTGTACTAACGAGCTTGTGTTCTTAGGATATGTAGTGAGCTCACAGGGAATCAAAGTAGACGAGTCCAAGATTGAGGCCATCAAGCAATGGCCAACTCCAACATCCGTCCATGAGGTGCGCAGCTTCCATGGATTGGCAGGCTTCTACCGACGATTTGTCAAAGACTTCAGCACCATTGCTGCCCCATTGACTGCCGTGACCAAGAAGAATGACAAATTCTATTGGGGAGAAGCCCAAGACCAAGCATTCCTCACCCTCAAAGACAAACTCACACATGCACCTGTTTTGGCATTACCAAATTTTCACAAGACCTTTGAAATTGAATGTGATGCCTCTGGTGTAGGTATTGGCGCCGTTCTCATGCAAGACAAGAGGCCTTGTGCATTCTTTAGTGAGAAGCTAGGAGGTGCTGCCCTGAACTACCCCACGTACGATAAGGAGCTCTACGCACTTGTACGAGCATTGGAGACTTGGCAACACTACCTACGCCCAAGGGAATTCGTGATACACACTGATCACGAATCCTTGAAATTTCTCAAGGGCCAACCCAAGTTGAGCAAGCGCCATGCCAAATGGGTAAGTTTCATTGACACCTTCTCGTATGTCATTAAGTACAAAACTGGCAAAACGAATGTGGTAGCTGATGCTTTATCTCGTAGACATTCTTTGCTTGCTGTTCTTGATGCTAAGTTGCTAGGGTTCGAAATGCTTAAGGAACTGTACACCCATGACCATGACTTTGGGGAAGTCTATGCATCTTGTATAAAGAATCCACATGGAAAGTATTTCTTGCACAATGGATTTTTGTTTTATGTGGATAAATTGTGTGTCCCTAACTCTTCCATTCGTGATCTTTTGATTCGAGAGGCGCATAGTGGTGGTCTCATGGGACATTTTGGCATTGTTAAGACTCTAGCCATGTTACAAGAGCATTTTTACTGGCCTCATATGCGTAGAGATGTTGAACGCATGGTTGGTAGATGTGTCACTTGTCATAAGGCGAAGTCTAAAACAAATCCATACGGCTTGTATACCCCATTGCCTATCCCTCACTATCCTTGGGTAGACTTGTCTATGGACTTTGTCTTAGGACTACCTAGGTCACCAAGGGGTAATGATTCCATCTTTGTCGTGGTTGATAGATTCTCTAAGATGGCACATTTTATCCCCTGTCACAAAACTGACGATGCATCTCATATTGCTAATTTGTTCTTCAAAGAAATTGTCCGTCTGCATGGCATGCCTAAGACCATTGTTAGTGATAGAGATGTAAAGTTCTTGAGTTACTTTTGGAAGACTTTGTGGTCTAAACTTGGCACTAGATTGTTATTCTCCACCACCAGTCATCCACAAAGCGATGGACAAATGGAAGTTGTCAATCGCACGCTTGGTACTCTACTTCGGGCTTTGATTGAAAAGAATCTTAAATCTTGGGAAGAGTGTTTGATATGTGCATGGGTCAGGGCCCACGCAATGACCCGGTCCGAGTTCCATTGGGCCCAGTCACACGTGCACGAGCCAAGCTCTTCAAAGAATCCCTCCAAGGCCTTGTCCGAACTGTTCAAGACCAACATGGAGTCCATAGAGATGTTGAAGGCTTAGAAGGAGACAATCGAGCTATCTACACCATGATCCAAGC
This sequence comes from Coffea eugenioides, assembly GCF_003713205.1. Lineage (NCBI taxonomy): Eukaryota > Viridiplantae > Streptophyta > Magnoliopsida > Gentianales > Rubiaceae > Coffea > Coffea eugenioides. Next base: position 2,873 of record NW_020863079.1, read on the forward strand.
CCATGAAGAGACAAGTGGACCTCCAAGAGAGTTGGCCGAATAGGGCATTAGGCCTTAGTACCTAGTAGAGTTGGATTAGTTATTTAGTAGAGCATGGGCCGGCCCATCTTGACCCCAAGATGGCCGACTTTCCCTTCTTTGTTTTCCTTAGGCTTTTAGTAACCCTTAGCCTATAAATAGGCTTGCTTTGTAAGGTTTTAGATGGACGTTGGATGAATAAAATTACTTAGTTTTTCGACTTTCTTCCTTGTGAGAATTTCGAGCTTTACTTGCCTTTGGCAAGGGTTATTGAGCAATCTTGCGTCTTGTCCTGGATTGTTCTACCGACCTATTCGCTGGAGTATTCACCTTCCTCGGAGTTGTCGTTCTACCGCCTTTGATCAAATCGTGTCGTCCGTTTGATTCTAGGTCCTACAATCCAAGCGTTGGACAACCTCGCTAGATCCTTGGGCAAACGTGCTACGTGTCTCGAAACGTGTTGATCGAGGACCGTATCAGTTGGCTTCAGAGCTTTGGTTGAGGTATCTTCCGTTATATCTGTAGCTTTGTCTTAGTTTTGTTGATTCCATTGCCTTGTTACAAAAAAAAAAAAATTTCCTGTCCGTTTGTATTACTTTGTGTCTTGATTCTGCTCGTGAAGTTATAATCCAAATCTGTCCACCTTTGTGTCGTTGAACCTTGTTGCTAATCTATCCGCGCATGTTGTCCCTGGTTGTGTGAGTTGTTTGGCTCAAGTCTGCCCGTCCTTTGGTCGTTTGTTTTCATTGTTGAGTCGTGGCCAATTTGGCAATTTGTGTCCGCATTCATCAAAACAAAAAAAAAAAGAGGCAAAACAGCTGTGGTTGTTGTTGCACCGTGTTGTTCAAATTCTACCCGCAAACTGTCTTTAGTATCGAGTCATTATTGTGGCAAATCTGACCATATCTCTTGTCACTTGTTGCACCAAAATTCTGTCCTTGTCAGCCAAGCCGAAACCACAAGAACAAGTGAGTTGGCGGCTAGGGTTTCTTGTGCGGCTAGGGTTTGAGTCTTGCGCTAGGGTTCTTGTTTTCCAATTCTGTCCAAGTTTATTTCGGTTAACCAAGTTGTTTTAATTAATTTTCCTAAACTGAATTTTGGTTACAAACTTGTTGGGGTTGAGAATCTTGAAGAGAATCTACAAGGTTTTAAGGTTCTTGAAGTTCTTGGTTACTACCTTGAAATTCTTGAAACCTTGAAACGTATCTTGCTAGTTCTTGGAGGACTGAAGAAGTAGTTTGGGGAGCCGACCAGATTGCTGGAATTTACTCATTCGGCCAAATCTTTGAGTTGTTCTTTAAGTAAAAAAAAAAAAAAAATAGAAACAAAAAGGAAGAAAAGAAGAGCATTCGGGTGGACCAAAAGGAAGTCAAAATTTTATTACCAAATCAGACTCTTACATTGTGCTTGTACCCCAAACAGAAAATTCGAACAAAAATAAAAAAGGGGGAAAAGAAACTCAAAAGTTTTGGCCTACCTCTTCTTGCAATTCTTGATCACCTTGTGCCTTGATAACTTGAACCACCCTTCGAGGTTCTTGAATTTCTTGGCCACCTTGTTTTTTGAAGACTTGAACCTCCCTTCGAATAAACAATTTCCTATATTCCCTAGCGGTGGTGAAAGGCTTTCTTGGTTTGGGGATAAAATTCTTGGAGGAATCTTGAGCAGCCGTTGGGGGGAGGCTTGAGTGACATTGTTTCCATCGTCTTGAGACGCGAAACTGTTTGTGTGTCGCACAAGGGAGGAGGAGACCAATTGCCTTGTTTCTTGGAGCCGAATCCGAATTGTGTTGGTGAAAGAGAGTGCGGCTGCCTTGGGGGTGTTTATAGCTACCCAACCGACTTTGGTGAAAGGGTTTAAGAAGGGGAAAAATCTAGAAATTTTCGGTTGGCATAGGAAGAAACCAAATCTGATTTGCTAGTCTACTTGGAGAGGGATTTGGGAGTTTCCAAAGGTTGTGCAAGAAAGGTTTTCTAAAGAGTTTCCAAAACCAACTTGTTTTCCAAATCAATTTAGGAAACTAAGTAAAACACTTGGATAACTCCTTTGTTTTTCACTTGGTTACTTCCCTACTTTCTCTCCTACGTTTTAGGAAACCACTCCTACATTTTAGGAACCTACTCCTACCTTGTAGGAAACTAGGGTTTCTTGTCCTTGTGTTCACATTAGCGCTTCTTCCTTGCTGTCCGCCACCCCCTCTTTACAAATTTTCCTTTCTACTTCATTTCGCACTCCCATTTGTGTCTTGCCTTCTTTATTACTCTTGTGAAAAGGTTGGTGAACGGTTTTTGGGCTCGAGCAGCATTTCTCAACGACCTAAACCAACAGGTAATTGGTAAGTCCATTAGAGTGTTTTATTTGAGTAATACACACGAGAGTGAGTGATACACTAAGGGAGAGAAGTAAGGTTATACCTGCATTGTTTTTCTTGTTACTAACCATTTTTTCAGGCATGGAGAAAGAACAACCACCCACCGACTACTCCCTGATGTTCACCGCCATGAAGAACGAGCTCAGACGAGTTAGTGAGCAACAAATGGAGGAATTGCACACTCGCTTTGATGAACTCTCCAAGAGTCTCACACGAGGCTCTCATTCTAGGTCTCACAACCGGAGTAACCGTGACACCAGGGGAGCAAATAGTGAAGACTACTCTGGTAGTGAGGATGATGAAAATGCCGAGAGGCCCAAAAGGGACACATCTAAGAACGAACTCAAGGGACTTAAAATTCAAGTCCCCGCGTTCAAAGGCAAGATGACCCTAAGATTTATTTGGAATGGGAAGGCCGTATCGAGATGGTTTTCGACTGTTATGACTAGAGTGAGGAACAAAAGGTTAAAGTTGCCATCGTTGAATTCACCGACTACGCCCTAGTCTGGTGGGACCAAGTAAGGACCCAACGAAGGAGAATGGGAGAACCACGAGTCCGAACTTGGCAAGAACTCAAGGCATTGATGCGCAAGTGCTTTGTTCCAAGCTACTATAATCGCGATCTCCACTCTAAACTGCAGACCCTCACTCAAGGTAATATGAGTGTGGAGGATTACTACAAGGAGATCGAGATGGCCATGATGAGGGCGAACCTTCAAGAAGATAGTGAAGCAACCATGTCTAGGTTTCTTAGAGGTCTCAACCCTGACCTTCAAGAAGCCTTGGAGTTTCAACACTATTTGGACATGCATGACCTTCTTGAACTCGCTATCAAGGCCGAGAGGGAAAAAAAATTGAGGCGAGGAGCCAGTACCTTCCAATCTTCCAACTCGACTACATGGAGGGGCAACCAACCACGGAGAGCGGCCCACGAAGCTGGACATTCGGCCACACCCACTTCTTCCAGCCGAATTCAAGGTAATGCTCCTAACCAAAATTCGTATTCCACCCCTAACAAAGTTGCCGACTTATCCAGGTCCACCTCGAAGGCACCACATGAGACTCCTAAGACTAGGAGTAGGGATATCAAGTGCTTCAAGTGCCAAGGGTTTGGACATATTCAATCCCAATGTCCAAACCAGCGAGTCATGTTAATCACCAACAACGGTGAAATCGTGTCTGATGACGACGATTGTGAGGAGGTGCCTGAGTTACACACGAATGACTGCCTGGGGGATGACTCGGCTGAGGAAGATTGCTCTCCTACACAAGGAGAAGTAGGTTGCTTGGTGGCACGACGAGTGCTAACCGCCCGAGTGACGGAGGACGAGCAACTACAAAGAGAGAACCTATTTTACAGTCGTTGTAAAGTAGGTGACAAAGTGTGTAGCCTCATCATCGATGGTGGGAGTTGCACGAATGTGGCGAGTTTGCTCATGGTTGAGAGTTTAGGGCTCCCAACTACTAGACATCCACATCCCTATCGCCTCCAATGGCTAAGTGAGGATGGAGAGGTACGTGTCTTCAAACAGGTACGCGTTCCCTTCTCAATTGGTACTTACACTGATGAAGTTGTGTGTGACGTAGTGCCTATGCATGCTACACATGTCATCTTGGGAAGACCCTGGCAATTTGACAAACACGTCACATTCGATGGAAGGGCAAATAAGCACACACTTTTGCACGATGGCAAACGTAAGGTCATCACACCACTCACACCTGCACAAGTTTATGAGGACCAATTGAAATTACAAAAGGAGTGTGACCTAGACCATCAAAAGCGAAAGCAAAAGACAGCCGACCCTGGCAAAAGCTCCACTTCTACAAGTGAGCAAACGACCAAGGGTCAAATGAGCACACCTAGTGTTACGCATGACCATTCACCCATTAAACCACCCATTAGGAAGCAAAACATGATCATTAAGGCTAAGGATGTTAGGAAAGTTGTGAATTCCGATCAGCCTGTCCTTCTCATGATTTGCAAACATATGCTTTTAGATGCTGCTGAGCTCGATAAGGCATTGCCTTCGAGTATGGTTGCTCTTTTGCAGGAATTCGGGGATGTTTTCCCTGATGAGGTCCCTGATGGCCTACCACCCATTCGAGGGATTGAGCACCAAATTGACCTGATTCCTAGAGCACCACTACCCAACAAACCTGCTTACCGCATGGGTCCTGAGGAGACAAAGGAGTTTCAACGGCAAGTTGATGGCCTATTAGGTAAGGGTTGGGTACAAGAGAGTCTAAGTCCTTGTGCTGTGCCTGTGATACTTGTTCCCAAAAAGGATGGTACTTGGTGCATGTGCACTGACTGTAGGGCCGTTAATGCTATTATTGTGAAATATCGTCATCCCATTCCTAGACTAGATGATATGCTTGATGAGCTCGATGGTGCTATTATATTCACTAAGATTGATTTAAGGAGTGGCTATCATCAAATTAGGATGAAAGAAGGCGATGAATGGAAGATGGCTTTCAAAACCAAACATGGCCTCTATGAGTGGTTAGTCATGCCTTTTGGGTTGACTAACGCCCCTAGTACATTCATGCGACTAATGAACCATGTCTTGAGGCATTTCATTGGAAAATTTGTCATTGTTTACTTTGATGACATTTTAATCTATAGTCGCAGTGAATAAGAGCATATGAAGCATGTGAGATTAGTTCTTGAGACACTTCGACAGGCGCGTTTATACGCTAACCTTAAGAAGTGCGCCTTTTTTTTACTAACGAGCTTGTGTTCTTGGGATATGTAGTGAGTTCACAGGGAATCAAAGTAGATGAGTCCAAGATTGAGGCCATCAAGCAATGGCCAACTCCCACATCCGTCCATGAGGTGCGCAGCTTCCATGGATTGGCAGGCTTCTACCGATGATTTGTCAAAGACTTCAGCACCATTGCTGCCCGTTGACTGCCGTGACCAAGAAGAATGACAAATTCTATTGGGGAGAAGCCCAAGAACAAGCATTCCTCACCCTCAAAGACAAACTCACACATGCACCTATTTTGGCATTACCAAATTTTAACAAAACCTTTGAAATTGAATGTGATGCCTCTGGTGTAGGTATTGGCGCCGTTCTCATGCAAGACAAGAGGCCTTGTGCATTCTTTAGTGAGAAGCTAGGAGGTGCTGCCCTGAACTACCCCACGTACGATAAGGAGCTCTACGCACTTGTACGAGCATTGGAGACCTGGCAACACTACCTACGCCCAAGGGAGTTCGTGATACACACTGATCACGAGTCCTTGAAATTTCTCAAAGGCCAACCCAAGCTGAGCAAGCGCCATGCGAAATGGGTAAGTTTCATTGACACCTTCTTTTATGTCATTAAGTACAAAACTGGCAAAACGAATGTGGTAGCTGATGCCTTATCACGTAGACATTCCTTGCTTGTTGTGCTTGATGCTAAGTTGTTAGGATTTGAAATGCTTAAGGACATATATGCACATGACACCGACTTCAGTGATATCTATGCATCTTGTATGAAGAGCCCACATGGGAAGTATTTTCTGCACAATGGGTTTTTGTTTTATGTGGATATATTGTGTGTCCCTAACTCTTCCATTCGTGATCTTTTGATTAGAGAGGCACACAGTGGTGATCTCATGGGACACTTTGGCAATGTTAAGACTCTAGCCATGTTACAAGAGCACTTTTACTGGCTGCACATGCGTAGAGATGTTGAACGCAGGGTTGGTAGATGTGTCACTTGTCATAAGGCAAAGTTTAAAACAAATCCATACGGCCTGTATACCCCATTACCTATTCCTCACTACCCTTGGGTAGACTTGTCTATGGACTTTGTCTTAGGCATACCTAGGTCACCAAGGGGTAATGACTCCATCTTTGTCGTGGTTGATAGATTCTCTAAGATGGCACATTTTATCCCCTGTCACAAAACTGACGATGCATCTCATATTGCTAATTTGTTCTTCAAAGAAATTGTCCGTCTGCATGGCATGCCTAAGACCATTGTTAGTGATAGAGATGTAAAGTTCTTGAGTTATTTCTGGAAGACTTTGTGGTCTAAGCTTGGCACTAGATTGTTATTTTCCACCACTAGTCATCCACAAAGCGATGGACAAACTGAAGTTGTCAATCACACGCTTGGTACTCTACTTCGAGCTTTGATTAAAAAGAATCTTAAAACTTGGGAAGAGTGTTTGCCTCATGTTGAATTGTTACACTACTCGCCTTTTGAGGTTGTTTATGGCTTTAACCCCCTGACCCCCCTGGATTTGGTACCCTTACCTTCCTCTGAGCATACAAGCTTAGATGGAAAAAAGAAAGCTGATTTTGTGCGCAGGTTACATGAAGCCATTAGGGCAAACATTGAGAGGCATACTCAGCAATACATCCAGCAAGCAAACAAGCACCGTTGTAAGATGGTTTTCGAGCCTGGAGACTGGGTTTGACTACACTTGAGAAAAGAGAGATTCCCCAAGCAGCGTCAAAGCAAGTTATCCCCAAGAGGTGATGAACCCTTTCGAGTGCTCCAACGAGTCAATGACAATGCTTCGAAACTGGAGCTACCTGGAGAATACAATGTTAGTACGACTTTCAATGTCACGGATTTGAGCCCGTTTCTTGGCGACGAGGATTCAGATTTGAGGCCAAATCCTTCTCAAGAGGAGGGGACTGATGTGTGCACGGGTCAGGGCCCACGCAATGATCCGGTCCGAGTTCCATTGGGCCCAGTCACACGTGCACGAGCCAAGCTCTTCAAAGAATCCCTCCAAGGCCTTGTCCGAACTGTCCAAGACCAACATGGAGTCCATAGAGATATTGAAGGCTTAGAAAGAGACAATCGAGCTATCTACACCATGATCCAAGCCCATGAAGAGACAAGTGGACCTCCAAGAGAGTTGGCCGAATAGGGCATTAGGCCTTAGTACCTAGTAGAGTTGGATTAGTTATTTAGTAGAGCATGGGCCGGCCCATCTTGACCCCAAGATGGTCGACTTTCCCTTCTTTGTTTTCCTTAGGGTTTTAGTAACCCTTAGCTTATAAATAGGCTTGCTTTGTAAGGTTTTAGATGGACGTTGGATGAATAAAATTACTTAGTTTTTCGACTTTCTTCCTTGTGAGAATTTCGAGCTTTACTTGCTTCTGGTAAGGGTTCTTGAGCAATCTTGTGAAGGTCCTGGATTGTTCTACCGACCTATCCACTGAGTATCACCTCATTGGAGTCGTCGTTCCACGTCTTCAACCAATTCGTGTCGTCCGTGTTGGTTCTAGGACCCGCAATACAAGCGATGGACAACCTCGCTAGATCCTTGGGCAAACGTGCTACGTGTCTTGAAACAAGTTGATCGAGGACCGTATCATAGTGTCCCTTTTAGGCCTCTCGGCTCTCTCTTCATCCTCACTTGCCGAATAATCCTCACAATTTGCCCCTTTTGTACCATGGTGGTTTCGGGTGTGAGATCTGGATCGAGAGCCCCTCGTGAAGCTCTTGGAGAGTTCATCAAATCGGTTGTGCATTTCCTCCATTTGTTGCTCACTAATCCGCTTTAGTTCGGATTTCATAGCGTTGAACATCGACGTGTAGTCGGCGGTTTGGTTAGTTTGCTCCATGTCTTTCGTTTTGCCCTGTAACGTTAGTGACCAAGAAAATAATACAAATAGAACCTCACTTCACTCGCTAAGTGTTTCACTCACACGTGTTTTCACTCCAAAGCACTCGAATGACCTTACCAAACTTCCTTACCTTGCCGGTTTGAGTAGTTTGAGAAATGCCGCACAAGGTCCTCAATTTGTTCACCAAACTTCCCACAAGAGTAACCAAGAGCAAGACACAATTTTGGAAGCAATGTGGACGCGATAGAGGGTAGTTTGGACTGTTTCCTAGGGCAGACAGATTAGGAAAGTGTGCGAAAATGGAAAAGGAAACAAGCAAACCCTAGTTTCCTAATTTGAGTGGACTTATCCAAGTGGAATTAGGAGAGTTATGTCCACTTAGTTTCCTAATTGAATTTGGAAACAAGTTAGTTGTTGGAAACCTTTTAGAAAACCTTTTCTTCTTGTAACAACTTTTAGGAACTTCCAATTTCTACTCCAAGAAGGATTGCACAAAACAGTTTCGGTTCCAACTCCCAAAAGAACAATTCGGTTGGAAACCCTTTGTACGGTTGGAAGGTAGGCTATTAAAGACCCACCCACGTTAGCCTTAACTTGCAAGCACAAGGTCAAGCTCGGATTTTCTGTTCAAACACACCCAAGGCAGTTTCGGATGTTTGTTCAAGACAATAGCAACTAGATGGAATCTCAACAACGTGACGCAATCAACCCTCCTCAGGCTCCCCCCCAATGGGTTACCCAAGATATTCCCTAGATAGAAGCAAAGACTCCAAGAAAGCCTTTCACCAATGCTCGAGAGTACAAGAAATTGTTCGCTAGACGGACGAAACAAATTTCCAAGAATCAAGAGGTTCAAGAACTTCAAGAAGTAGTAGTGGACCGAAACTTTTGAATTTTTTTTTTCCTTTTTGTAGTCTTGGATACAAGATGTAATCCGTGATTGATTTTGGCAATAAACTTCGGACTTTCTTTCTTGTTTTTCGTTTCTTTTTTTTTTTTTTGACTTATACGAACAACACAACACAAGCTTGGCCGATTGGACTATTTTCCGGATTTGGTTCAGCCAATTCACACGCACAAGGAATCTTCAAGAACTTCAAGATCCTTCAAGAACTTTCAAGGAAGTTATCAAGAACTTCAAGAATTTCAAGATTGTGGTCGAGAAACTCAAGATTCTTGTAGGTTCTCTCAAGATTCACAAATACCAACAAGTTTCACCACAATTCAGATTTGAAAAACCAAGTAAACAAGTTGGATAACTCAAAACAATGATACCAGAAATTATGGACAGCAATAGACAAGCCAACGATGGAACACAAGACAGAATTTCAAGGCACTATGGACGGAACTAGAAGACGCACTTGGACAGATTTGTGGACACAATTATGGGGAGATTCAAGACAACGAACCAACACAAGAACGGACAGAATATTGACGACTCGCGACAGGGTACAAACACGGACAGAAATTCGGCGCAACAAGGGAATAAACTCGGACAGATTTGACACATAAGTAAAATCCAACTACGGCCCGATTGCAAGACACAATGATTGAACACAAAACGGACAGAAATTGACGATGCCAATGGCGAAACAACGTCGGACAGATTTGTGAACAACGAAGAAACAACAAGCGATGCAACAAACAAACAAGACAGCGGAAAACTAGGAACCCTAAAACGAACTAGACAAGCACAAGTAAAAGGATATATCGACTTGCTACCTCAACCAGCTCTGAAGCCAACTGATACGTTCCTCGGTCAACTCGTTCCGAGACATGTAGCACGATTGCCCAAGGACCTAGAGAGATACTCAACCATTTGGATTGCGGAACCTAGAACCAAGAGGGACGACTCAACTCGATTCAAAGCGGTAGAACGGCGACTCCAATTGAGGTGATTACTCAAGTAAATAGGCCGGATGAACAACCAAGGACGTCACGCGAGATTGCTCAATTAACCCTTGCCAAGCAAGTAGCAATGTACTCTTGAAATTGTAAGAGAGCAAACTGAAATTTTATTATCAAAAGTGTCTAACCTTTGCTGGTACAAAAGGCGCCTTTTTATAGGCTAGAAACCTTTGTCGTCAAGGATTGGCGGCCCACCAACCTAAACTAGAAAAGGAGCTCGATCCACTCTTGAACATGAGTGGGCCGATTGTTTGACTCCAATAACTAATAAACTATTAATTAAAACACGACTAACAAACCAACTAACAACTAATGACTCGATAATGATCAAAACCAACTAACAACTCATACGACTAACAATGCTAACATTCCTAGTGCTCGGCCCAAGTAGCTAAGGCCGCGCTTGATGCTTCCTTGACTTGGATCAATGTGTAGATGCCTTGATTAGCAACTTCCAAGCCTTCAATGTTCCTATGGAAGCCTTGAGTCAAGGCCGCCATCCGTGCACACATCAGTCCCCTCCACTTGAGAAGGATTTGTCCTCAAATCTGGATGGAAATGAATGATACTAGCAAGAGTTGGAGTATGAAACCTCAAATCTAATGCCACCACATATTGGCCCTCTTAGATTGAATGATACTTGCATACGTCATGATTATTATAATGCGGTGCACATGTCTCTTGGTCAGTTTGAAAATGCTCACAGCCAGCCAAGAAAAACTCATGGCTTTACTCCAATGACTCCTCGAAGATAACACATATAGCTTCGGTTCCATGATGCAATGTAGAATGTATGGTTCATTGGCAGCAAGGTTACATCTTTTTGGATCCTCCAAAATGCAACTGATATAATGAAGAACACTTTGAACACGTTCAACTGCATTAGACTGATCATCACTTGGAACACTTGTTGCAAAAGTGTAAGAAGGCATAGGACATGATTCAAGTAACTCCATTACTCCTCCCAACAAGCAAAACAGGCTCATAGGTGAAGTTAAATACCAATGGATCGTAAAGGGATACAACACTTAAGAGGCAAACTTCATGAAGATTCTGATAATCACCAATGGAGTTAAGGATGGAACATGCCATGATCAACTCATTCTCTCCTTGCTTAACCTGCGGCAAAGCAACTACTCTCGAAGGCAATGCCCTATCGTGTTCATCAACATTCAAAAGTACATGTTTGCAAATCATGAGTAATACAGGCTGATCAGAATTCACACATTTCCTAACTTCCTTGGCCTTGATTATCATGTTTTGCTTCCTAGTGCTTGATTTAATCAGTGCATGACCCTTGGCCGAATGCTCATTTGTGGAAGTGGAGCAATTTCCAGATTCGGTCGTCTTTTGTTTCCTCTTGTGTCGGTCTAAGTCACATTCTCGTTGCAATTTAAGTTGGTCCTCATATACTTGTGCGGGTGTGAGGGGTGTTAGGACCATGCGTTTATGTAAGGATCGAAGACAACCTAAGAGGGGGAGTGAATTAGGTTTTCTAAAACCAGCTAAGATATAGGTCACTCTTTTTCAAGCCTACCCTTCTTTTCTCAAAGACCACTCAATGGATCAGTTTACAAGAAAGCACAGGTGTTCGTGAGATGAAGAGGTGAACAGTTTATATAGTAAAGCTATAAACGAAAGTAGAGAAACAAACCAGGCTTCAAACTCCACTTGAATTTGAACAACACTTTATATAACAAGCTACTTCAAGTTGAACAATCTTGCAACCAATTTCTTGTGTACAAGGGAAGGATCACTTCCTTCTTGCCCCAAACCTCACTTGGTCAAGCAAGGAACGTTTTACAAACACTCGGATAACTCTCACAATGCTACACTATTGAAGAAGCTGTGTCACACTTGAAAAGTTATAAGAAAATTGCACAAGTTATGAATACAAATGTTCCTTTAGAATATTCTAATACTTGAATCACTCACGATTTGATGTAGACTTAATGTGTAAAGTTATTCTGAGGTGGTTGACTTTGTTCTTTTTATAGGAGACCAAAATATTTTTAAATTAATGCTGTCAACGGATAGAAGGCATCTGAAGAGTCAACTAGCCGTTGGTGCTGTCGGACGTCCGATGGTCAGTTTTTATGCGTCCGAGCGAGGTCAGTGAGTTCGAGAAATTTTCTTGAACCTCTTAGGACGTCCGATCCCCTCTCACCATGCGTCCGAGGGTAAGATGCAGACTTGGAGGTTCCTCTTCAATTCCTTCGGACGGCCGATGCATCCAATGTGTTGCGTCCGAAGTGCAGCAACGCTTGTCGGACGTCCGATGCTCAGGTGTTGAGCGTCCGATCGTGATCAGTAATCGTAGAAGCCCTGGCTTGTCTTCTTCGGACGTCCGAGTCTGAGTTCTTCATACGTCCGAAGTTACTCAATGGATGTCGGACGTCCGATACTCTCCTTTTGTGCGTCCGATATCTTCCTCAGCACTTTTCACCTTTTTTGATCTTCTTTTTGCTCTAAGTCCTCAGACCTGTTTAGTGTCATTTCTGAAAAGAGTCTCTACAAAAAGTATTAGTAACATCCGTTTGTTTTGTAATCATCAAAAGATATGAATTGAGATAAACAATCTCCCCCTTTTTGATGATGACAAAACACTTGGATAGAGCGAAAAGAAAAGTAGAAATACGAGCTGGGATTACAACTCCCCCTAACGAAGTGTATGAGTATACGAAAAGAAACGGAACTCCCCCTAAAACTGACTCCCCCTAACTAATTTCTTTACACCATCAGTGCTAATCCATTTCTCCCTCTTTTTGTCATCACAAAAGCAGGTATGCCATGTCTGATCAATTTTGATACCAGCAACATCAGATAACATCAGCACGATCCATCAGAAAGCAACAAAAAATTTGACAACAAAGATTTTTCAATCAGATAATATCATCAAAATCCATTCATGTCAGCACAATCCGGAATCATCAGAAACATTCATTCATAACAAACACATCCATTCACATCAGATAACATTAGAAACACTCAGTCATAGCATCTATAAACAGTAGAAAACATCCAGTTGTACAGACCAGAAGTACAACTCTTAGTACAAAAATTTTGCATACGAAAAGTTTTGCAGTGTAAAAGATGAACTATAGTTCTAAAAATAAAGTGCAGTGACCTAGCAGTGCCTAGATAGTGATTTTAGATGATCCAGGCCTCCTCCTGATCAGACGAAACTGTTTAGGAGCCACTTCTTCCTCAGTTTCTTCATCGTCTTCTTCATATGTCTCCTCAGTAGCTGGAGCCTTGCCTTTATCCTTGGGCTGAGAGCTGGAAGTTGGTGTGGCCTCAGTACCAGTAGTTGGCCCTGTGGGCTCAGGTCTTGGCTCTTTCTGATGAGCATTTTCATTATTTTCAGGTATTGGAGGCACAAGAAGGTTTCTTTTTTCAATAAAAGAAGATTGTTGGGTAGGGGTCATGGTCATCATGAGACCATCTTCAATAAGCATAACATGCTGTTTGAGGTCTTCAAGCAAGGAGATGACCTCAGAATTGGAAGAGAGGGACTTGCTGGCAGACTTTCTAGGATGAATGGTGAAAGGAGAGACATAGTCTGACTGATCACGAGGAGTCTTAGGAGTGACAGGGGTTTCATGAAAGTTTTTCCTTCTAGACTCAGCCACAGTCTCCTTATAGCACCAATGGCCATCAAAAAATCTTAAGTTCTTTCTTTCAAAATAAGCTTTTGAGAAAACTGTTGAAGCACTGTCTTTGGGTGATTTTTCAGAAAAAGGTATTTTAAAATGGGCAAAGATAAGGGTCAGAAATTTGCCATAAGAGAGCTTCCTACAACTGGTTCAAGATCAAGCTTACGAAATTCATAGGGAAGGATGAGCCTTTGGGTGATGAACCCTTTTTGAGAGACCAACTCAAATCTGTCTCTGGCTTCATCATCAATGAATTTTGGGAGAGGAGTGGGTTCTATTACCGGCTGAGATAATGGATCCTTCGCAGAACGTTTCCTTTTCGAGGTTTGTGTGGCAGATGACCCAATATTTTGAGCCTCAGTCCTTGTCCTTGGAGATTTCTTGGTGAAGGGTTCAGGTGTTTGCTGATTCTCAGCAATGTTTCTTTCATTCTGCTGATCATCAGAGGGATCAGCAGATTCTGATGATCAGCAGATTGCTTTTTCTTGGATTAGGGAGTGCTCTTCCTTTTTGCAGTTCTTTTTCTTTTACCAGATGACCTTGTGACAGTTTAATCATCCTGTGTAGCCCGTTCTGGTTCCTCATTTCCACCAACTGTGTTTTCTTTAGAGTTTTGCTCTTCCATCTGCTCATCAGATGGTTCAGCAGTTGGAGAAACCCTTTTTCTTTGGGCAGTTTGCTTCACTTTACCACCACGGGTCACAATCTTCTTTTTAGGTGCTTTGGTAGACGGTTTCACAAATTTAATGTTCTCATCTCTAAGTCTAAAAGACCGTCCGGCACTAGTAGATCCTCCTCTGATTCTAACCATGATGCAATGTGGATGTGTTTTTGATGCAGAACGTGGTGTATAGAGGAAGAATGCAGTATGAGCAAACGAGAATGCACTGAAATGCCGCAAGGTTAGGGTATCGCATGTGAATTAGGAACTATGGGGTAGTTGGGGGTTAGGAGTGATTTTTATGGGTGGTTAACGGGCAATAGAGGTGTAATGGCGTTGGTTGAGTCAATTTCTTGGAACTTGATTTGAGGAGAGAGGAATTTGAATTTTAAATATGAGAGGAAACTGAAAGGTTGCGTCCGAGACCGTGGAGGAAAATGAACTGAGGAAGATGGGTAACTGCCTTATAAGGCACAATTTTTTGAGTGTCGGACGTCCGAACGAAGTGAAGCGTCCGACACAATCGTCCGAACCAGTGCTTTTTTGAAACGGGACGAAAAACACTGTCGGACGTCCGTTCCAATTCATCGGACGTCCGATAAAGATTGACTAGAAACAAAACTTAGAATATTTTTTCTGAAACGCCCAGTTTTGTTCTCAAGAACACAAATTGATCCAGTGGAAGAGCTTTTGTGAGAATATTAGCGATTTGATCTTTAGAACAAACAAACTGAACACAGATTACCCCCTTGGAGACAAGATCGCGAATGTAATGATGCTTTATATCTATGTGCTTAGTCCTAGAGTGTTGAATGGGATTTTTTGTCAGATTAATTGCACTAGTGTTGTCACAGTACATAGGTACACATTCATATACTAAACCAAAATCATTCAATGTGTTTTTCATCCATAACAATTGAGCACAACAAGCACCAGTAGCAACATATTCAGCTTCAGTAGTGGACAATAAGATAGCATTTTATTTTTTACTAAACCAAGATACTAAGTATTTTCCAAGAAAGTTGCATATACCAGTAGTACTTTTTCTATCTATTTTACAACCACCGAAGTCAGCATCAGAAAATCCACATAAAGGAAGTTCATGACATTTTGGATACCACAAGCCAAAGTTTAAGATTCCTTTAAGATATCTAAGAATTCTTTTTACCGCATTCAAGTGTGATTCTTTTGGACAGGATTGAAATCGAGCACATAAGCATACAGCAAACACGATATCAGGCATACTGGCAGTTAAATAAAGTAAACTTCCAATCATACCTCTATACTTCTTTTCCTCAACTTTTGTACCTTCTTCATCTTTGTCAAGTTTGGTAGATGTGCACATAGGTGTTCCAACAGGCTTTGAGTTCTCCATTCCGAATTTTTTCAGCAGCTCCTTGGTGTATTTTGTTTGATTTATAAACGTTCCATCTCGAGTTTGAACCACTTGTAGTCCAAGGAAGAAGTTTAATTCTCCCATCATGCTCATTTCAAATTCTTTTTGCATGATGTTGGAAAAGTCCTTGCACAAGCTCTCATTAGTAGCACCAAATATGATATCATCCACATATATTTGCACAATTAAAAGATCTCGTGAGCTTTATTTTGTGAAAAGTGTAGTATCTACAATGCCCATTTTAAAATCATTTTCAATCAAAAACCCACTCAAACGTTCATACCATGCTCTAGGAGCTTGTTTTAATCCGTATAAAACTTTTGAGAGTTTAAAAACATGATCTGGATAAGATTCATTTTCAAAACCAGGAGGTTGGTCAACATAGACTTCTTGATCTATAAAGCCATTTAAGAAGGTACTTTAACATCCATTTGAAATAATTTAAAATTCTTGAAACATGCAAATGCTAGAAACATTCTAATGGACTCCAGCCTAGTTACAGGTGCAAAGGACTCATCAAAGTCTATTCCCTCTTCTTGAGTGTATCCCTTAGCCACCAGTCTGGCCTTATTTCTAGCAACCTCCCCTTTATCATTCATTTTGTTTCTAAAAATCTACTTTGTGCCAATGATATGATGGTCTTGTGGTCTAGCAACCAGGGTCCAAACCTTGTTTCTTTCAAATTGGATTAACTCTTCTTCCATAGCTAAAATCCAGTGCTCATCATTCAATGCATCAACAACATTTTTAGGTTCAAAGTGTGATACTAAAGCAAGATTATCTACTAGGTGTCTAGAGGAACGAGTTCTGACCTTTTCAGATGGATCACCAATTATAAGCTCCTTGGGATGGTTCTGGACAAATTTTTAGGTTCTTGGAAGATCATTAGGAGTAGTGGTATCTCTATCATTCACTTCTCCAGTTGGACTGTCTTGAGTATCAGCATTCTTTAAATCAATTTCTGGTGAAGCAGAGCCATGATCATTGATTGCTAACTTCTTTAATTCTTCTTGTACACTTGTATCATCATCTTCACCACAACTCATAGAAATGTCACCATTAGATTCATCAAAAGTAATGTGTATCGCCTCCTCTATAACCAGTGTTCTACGAATATAGACTCTGAAACCTCTTTTGTTTTCACAATATCCCAAGAAAATTCCCTCATCAGATTTCTTGTCAAACTTTTCAAGATGTTCCTTGATGTTTAAAATGAAACATTTACAACCAAAGACTTTAAAGTAACCAACAACAGGCTTTTTGTCAAACATGAGCTCATAGGAAGTTTTGTTCAAAATTGGTCTTAAGAGAACTCTGTTCATGGTATAACAGGCTGTGTTTATGGTTTCAACCCAAAAATACTTTGATAAATTGCATTCACTAAGCATGATTCTAGCAGTCTCTTGGAGAGTTCTATTTTTTCTTTCTACAACTCTATTTTGTTGGGGGACTCTAGCAATAGAGAATTCATGTGTAATGCCATTGTTATCACAAAAATCTGAAAAGCCACAAAAACGAAATTCAGTGCCATTATCACTTCTAATTTTGATAATTTTCAAGCCAATCAAATTCTGAACTTTAGTAAACAGTGATACGAAGTTCTTGAAAACATCATTTTTATGTGCAAGAAACATCACCCATGTATATCTGGAATAATCATCAACAACAACAAAATAAAATCTCTTACCACCAAGGTTTGTAGTTTGTGTAGGACCAAACAGATCAAGGTGTAAAAGTTCTAGTGGTTTTGAAGTAGAAACACATTTCTTGGGTTTAAAAGATACCTTGACATGTTTTTCAAATTGGCAAGCATCACATATCCGGTCCTTTTCAAATCTGATTTTTGGGAGACCTCTAACAAGATCCTTTTTAGAAATTTCTTTTAGCAAATCCATATTGAAGTGACAAACCCTTTTATGCCATAACCATGGGTCCTCATTTGCTACTTTGAGACATTTGAGATAGGAGGAATCAATTTTTTCAAGAACAACTACATAGATATCATTAACTCTTTTTCCTTTGAAAACAGTGTTGAATTTTGAGTCAAATATGAGACATTCAAGCTTCTTGAACAATACAAACAGATTCCTATCACACAATTGGCTAACACTTAATAAATTGTAACTCAGATTGTCAAAAAGAAGGACATTGTGGATAAAGGTTTGACCATTCTTACCAACATCACCAATACCAACAGTTTTGGCTTTGTTATCATCTCCAAACGTTACCTTTCCACTTGCTTTTGGCTTGAGTTTAACGAATTGTGATGCATCACCAGTCATATGTCTTGAACATCCACTATCAATGAACCATTTTGACTCTTTAGCAATGTTATCCAGGTTCACCTACACACAAACCCACAAGATAATACTTGGTACCCTTTACATGTTGGGTCCTTGAGAGTTAGCATTATGTCTAACCATCCACATGCATCTCATGCCATTTCTCATGTTTTTCTTAACATAACAATTGCTATTCATGTGACCAAATTGACAGCAGAAACTGCACATAGTTGATAAATCACTCGAGTGAACAGGTTTTATAAATCTGACTGGCCTTTTCCTATAGACAGTAAACTCATTTGCTCGATAATTTAACCTATTCTGATGAATATCAAAGTGAGATCTTGTGCTACTTCTTTGAAAGAGGCTTTGTTTCTGATGTTGGAGTAACTGACCAAGATCATTCATTCTTCTTTTCAAGCAGTTTTGTTCCTTTTTGAGAATGTCACAGAGGTTTGTCCTTTTGTCAAGTTCAGTATGTAAATCAAATTCAATCTTTTTCAGGTTATCATTTTCATTTTTCAAATGTTTGTTTTGTCGCCAAAGGTTTGCATTGTTTTGAATCAAAAAATTAATTTTCTGTTTTAGTTCTTTGTTTCTGATATAAGATTCTTTCAAATTGTTGTGCATCTTTTCCAAAAATGAATAACATCATCATCAGATTCATTGTCACTATCAGTTTGGGAACTACAAGCAGTTACCTCATCATCACTAATGGCCATGAAAGCCACTTGAGCAGATTCCTCTTCTTCCTCAACTTCACCTTCTGAGTTGCAATCATTCCAGGTGATCTGGAAATTGTTGAACTTTGGTTTTCGTTCAACCTTGTTCTCCTTCTTTTTATTCATTGGACACTCATTTGCATAGTGTCCTGGTTGGCCACATTCGAAACACTTATCAGTCTGCTTCTTGTTGAACTCCAGTTTCCCTTTGTTTCTGAAGTCATTAGACTGATTTGGGAAGGAATTGCTGGATCCACCTTTCCTGAATCTTCTCTTGTTGAGTATTCTTTTGAAATCTCGTGTGATGAGTGCAATATCACTGTCATCACCTTCCAAATCATTTCCATCCTATGAGGCTGTTTCATCTTCGTCTTATGACGCTTTCAGAGCAATACTCTTTCTTACCTTGGTGTCTTCTTCATCCTGCATCTTAGATTTAAGATTCAGTTCGTAAGAAGTTAGAGAGTTAATCAGAGATTCAATGGGTAAAGTATTCAGATCCTTGGCTTCCTCAATGGCAGTCACTTTA